>NC_060267.1:6614971-6768088 GCF_021613505.1 Equus quagga | reverse complement strand
GGCCGAGCCCCGGCCTCCCGCGCGCCGGGCCGCCGCCGCCTGGCCCCGGGACCCCGCCGCCGCCCAGCGGCATGGAGTGGGCCGGCCGGCCTGGGAGAGCCGCGCGCTCCGGAGCGGCTGGCGGCCGCCGCTGCAGCAGGTCCTGGTCCGGGTCCCCGCGCTCGGCTCCTGCGGGAGCGGAACTGAGCCCACCCGGCGAGCCCGGAGCCGGCGCGGCCGCTGCTGCCACGGCTACCGCCGCCGTCGAGTCATGTGATGATCGGGCTGCGAGGGCTCGAGCGCGCCGTGGCCGAGGCTCGGCCCCTCCCCTGCCGGCCCGCGCGAGGCTCGCCCCGGGACCCGGACCTCCCCGGGGAGGGGGAGCCGGCCGGGGCGGTACCTGGCGGCGGGGATGGGGGCGCTGTGCGCCGGAGGCCGCACAGGTGTTAGGGGACGTCACGCGCAGCCGGGGAAAGCCAGCTGGGGAATCCACTCGCGGAGGAATGCTGCCTGCACCCTGGGGAAGGGAAACTCCGCGAGCTGGAGGGGAGAGGGAGACAGGTGCAGCCCAGGCTCGGAGTCCTGCGGTGGAGGTGAGGAACACCTTGGGAAAGAGACTTTCCCGAGTTTTAACAACACAAAAAGCAACAACTCACAATGGTTGCACGAGAATCATTAAAAGTTCTACCCTAGGCTTTTCTAGAATTACTTTTCTTTTCCTTTCATTACCACCCCATGCATCCTTTTCTGCAGAGCAAACCCTCTTTCGAACCCAAAATAAACTGAATGGCAAGGAAAACTAAAGAGATCTAAGAATTCAGAAGTAGGTACTAAGCACTCTTTACCTAGTACTTAACTGCTAAATAAGTTTATGCAAGCATTTTCCCCCAACGGAGAAACAAAAAAGTATCTTTTCAAAGCTGACTCTGTTTACTATTGAGACACTTAATGCAGCCTTTTCTTAATTCGAAACATTGTTACAAAATTATCTAAGGGCACCTTTAAAACTAAAGGACTTTACCTGGAACACAGCAACTCAATTAAATGCTAAAGTAAAAATGAATAAAACAAAAACGTGAAAAAAACGATAAATGTGCTTCATCAGGGGTAACATTTGTTCAATACTGGCTTAAAATTTTTTTTTTTTGCAAGAGAGCTGTATCCTGTGCATGTTTACTTATTCTGTATCCTGTTCCTATGTTTACCTACCATTCAATCTGCCAGGATTCTGTTACTTGCCGAGTTATGCACTGAACGGCTTGCCCAGAGTTTAAGAGGGACCACAGGCCCTCACTCCTCTCAGTGAGGGGGAAGGGGGCGCCGCCCAGGGGTTGGAGGGACCGATGATTCTCTGAAGAGGAACTGGAATCCTTGCTCTCAGGGGAGTCCTAGATAAACCTCGTTGATCCGTTTTTCCCCAGTATGTATAATATTCAGACATTTTCCTGTTTAGCTTTTTCATGAACAGGTACTCCAGTTTACCATATACCAAATAATCATGTAAAAATCAACATTTAACCTTTCAGTGTAATACCATTTGTGTCGAGTTCTTTTATTACTTTTCACAGACCAGAAATATAATTTTATCTTGGCCTCACTTCTATAAGTTTAAAATTTGGGGCGGGGTTCTAAATGATGCAAAGTCTAAATGAGCAAAAACAGCCGTCTCCCTCTTTGCTGTGTGAAACAGTAACCTTCCACTGAGAAATATGTGTCTACGTAGCGGCTAAACGTTGAACTGACCACATGCTGGGGCATCCACTGAGACTTATATAAACCTAGAGTCCCTTTCGCAAGCTGCCGTTCTAGAACCATTAATTACCTTTTAACAATGTCCTGTGGATACTTCAGTAAGTAACCTCTACTGAGATGAATTTACCCCATTCTTCCCTTTATTTAACTTTATGGCAAGGCTTTAATATTTACTAGAAATAGGATTTTAAAAAATTTCCTGTCTGATTTATTTTCAATTTGAACATAGTACCTGATCATGGTCAATAAGTAAATAAAGTCTAATAGTACAGAACCATCAATGAAAAAGTAAAAGACTCCAAAACATTTCCCCGGGGGATCTTCAGTGTTTTTTTTATTTTGTTTTTGTGAGGAAGATTGGCCCTGAGCTAACATCTGTTGCCAATCTTCCTCTTTTTGCTTGAGGAAGATTGTCCCCGAGCTATCATCTGTGCCAGTCTTCCTCTGTTTTATGTGGGACACTGCCACAGCATGGCTTGATTGGTGGTGCTAGCTCTGTGCCCAGGATCCGGCCCTCAAACCCCAGCTGCAGAAGCAGAGTGTGTGAACTTAGCCACTACGCCATCTGGCTGGCCTCATCCACTGTTAATATTTTCTGTAGGCTTCCAAATTTTTTCTCAAATAAGATATTTGGCATAATTAAATTTGGTAATATTAGCTAGATTTGTGAACCAAACTTTTGTAAGAAGTTTTTCTACTGTTTCTTTGTGACCTGATTATTATCTCTCATGGGAAAGTGTTGACATATCTTTAGCTTTGCGCAGCAAATTTTGTTCTACAAACAGCAGGCGAACAGGAATTCTACACTTGTTCTCCTGTGATTACTTCTATAGTATGTGTTCATAGCTGACCAATAAATCTGCTATCTTATCTTTATACTCACCTCTAAGATCAGGGTCACATCCCAGGATTTTCCGGAGAAATATTTTCTATGTAATTTACTCCTCAATTATGTCATGCGTGAAGATCAGTGCTTCAGCTGGGAGGTACTCCTGATTAAAATGGGGTGGTCATCCCTTTAGGAGAGCCCCTTAAAAAGTGCCTTTCACACCTCTTGCAGATGCATGCTTGGGAGTATCTGTGCTCCCAGCTTTAGGGGAGTAGTCATTTCCTAAATTCAAGTGGTATGGTAATCGGGAATTGAGAGCCCCTCAATGCGTTTATTATACATTGTATGTATGCCCCATTCATTGATAAATATCCTTCACTTGTCTCTCTTGTTCTCTTTCCCCTGGAAAACGTGAGTTTGAAGACTTTAACAGAACATTCATTTACAGACTACAAACATAGATCTTGTACTTGAGTGCTCTTAATACAAACATAATCTCATTTCTAGGCTTCTAATACTATGATTTTGACTATTCAATGACTCTGTGCTATCGTAAGACTATTTTCAAGAAAAAAATCTGGATAATTTCTTTAGTCAAAACATCAAGGACTTCCCCCAAATATTTAATTACAAAAGAAGAAGCATTATGTTACAGTGGAAAAACCTGGCAGATATCACCTAAAACAAGCAATCAAGGTGATCATCATGAGTGGTGAGACATGAACATCCTGTACCCACTGCCATCCCGCACTGACAAGGACACCTCGCTTCTCTGGTATTCTTCCCCAAATCCTTAACCTGGGGATAATCATGAGAAAACATGAGTCAAGGCCAAACTGAGGCTATTCTACAAAATACCTGACCGGGTGTCTTCAAAAATGTCGAGGTCCTGAAAGACAGAAAGTCTGAGGAACTGTCATAGATTGGGGACAAAGGACATAGAACCTGCTGCAATGCTGTGCCAATGTTAATTTCTTGGTTTTGAGGACAACGTTAGGGGAAGCTGGGTGAAGTGTATACAGGGACAAAAAATTTTAAAATAATCAGGGATATTTGGGGGTCAAGTAGAAAGCAAATTTTCATTTGGAAGTCAAGCCGGGAGAGAAATGAATACATAATGCCTTCCCAGGTTCGTGCCTCCGTAATGGTGTTAACCTCTTTGTATTGTAACTAGCAGTTTACCAATGTCTGCCCGTTAGACAGGGAAATCCTATAGGGCAAGAACATTCTTATTCATCTTTGTATTTCCAGCACCTCGCCTAATGCCTAGCAAGTGATAGGGTTCAGTTGGTAAATTAATGCTTAAAAATTCCATTCAGAGAAAATGACTTATTTAAATGATCAATCTCTTATATTTATAACCTCTATTTTCTTAAGGATCTTTCTCCCTTAACATCTATGTTATCTATAAGCAGAACTCTCTTACCCTGTGCTATTTAATAAGACAAGGCTTAGCTAACTTATGTCAAAATCCAGATTGATAATAATACAGATACCAAGTCATGTGGGTTTCTGCTTCACACTAAACCCGTAACTGATGTATATTATAACCAGGATATGACATTAAAATAGTTAACATCAAATTGTTTTTGCTCCAGAAATAGTGTATATTCTGGTTTCATATGTAGTAAGGTACTGGCTGAAAATCCCTGACTCCTTGAGAGGGAATTATTTATTTCTCCATAGTAAACAAAACCATTTATTTATAAATAACAATTTCTCATGAACCAAGAGATTTGTAACTAATTTTTGAGTACAGAATGTTAGAATATTAGCAGATTTACCACCCATCAAATGCAGATGTTCCCTAGATCACAAACACCTGATTTCAGAAGCGCTGGTACATTCACCCCATGGATTACACCTGACTTCCTATCATCTTCCCATTGGCCACCTGCTATAGGCTATTCTGCCCCTTGCCCACATTGTCCTAGACTGAAACCTCTGCTTTGTAACTGATATGGGAGTTGTATAAACCTGAATCTCTTCCACATAATTCCTGGTTCTACAATACCTACTCTGGATTAGACTCCGAAATGTGCTAATTATCGGAATACTTGTATATAAAATGTAGAAAATCACTCCAATCTCATAGGGCAGTTTCAAGCATCAGCGAGATAATAGTTGAAATATGGCATAACTAATGTTGGCCCAGGATTATCACCCTTCTCTAGCTAAAGCTATTTTTTCCTTAGGGACTAGTTTTTAATATTAACATTTTAAACCATTTCCTTTTTCTGTTCTCCACTTACAATAATGAAAATAGCAATGCCTACCTCATAGGATTATTTTGACGATTAAATGGAATAATGTGAAAATGCTTAGAGTTCTTCCTGGTACAGGATGGGTGGTTAATGAACGCATGCTAAGCATCATGATCCTGACAGCACTGTGCGCTGTGAGGGGGAAGTTTACATGCGTTTCCAGTGCTCTGAACCAACGTCACAAGTTCAACATTGTTTTTAATCCTCTTAACCAACGCTACAGATTTTCCATCGAGGAAACTGAAGTTGGGAGAAGGTAAATGACTTGCTCAAGACCACGCAGCTTGTAATGAAGCAGTTCCCAGTCCACTGCGTGCTCTCTTTAACATTCTATCAAATAGAAAGTTTATTTTACGAAAGATTGTTTTTCTACCTTTTCCAAGCAATGATCTGGTATTTCAGTTATCTTGAAGATTTTGTAAATTTTCTATGGATTTGGAAATAAAATAATCCCTTAGCAACCTTAAATAGAATGTTATAAGCACAATAATGTCATTTGGAAATTGTTCCGATTCCAAACAAATTATTTTCCAGTGAGATTTTTAGATAGAACTTGTTTGTAAGTTGGGAGTTGCCTGGGTCATACCAAAGTTGTATGAAAATTCTAAATTCTAATCAACTGAAAATATCTTTAAAAAATTACATTACCAATCTGTTTCCAAGCCTCGCCATGTTTTCGCATTTTAAATATGATTTATTCTCCCACTCTCCTGCCATTTTAAAATTCCTCTTATCAGGATTGTTTTTCCACGGTAACAGTGACCTGAGTAAAGCAGCCGACCAAGATTGTTCGCTGATTGGGAAAGTCAGTGTTAGCTCACAGACCAGCATGTGGTTCTCAAAAATTCAGAAATCAAGCAACTGAAGACAGCTTCTTAACTGAGAACTAGCAACTTAAATTACTTTTCATTCTCTCAGAGGATCAGTCTTACTCTATGCCAGTATATGTGACAGCAACCTAGAATGTCTTGAAATGCAGAATTAGTTGCTTTGTCCTTTTTGTCATCCACTGCATTTTGAATTGAAGTAGAGAGACTTTTTATGCTTGCCCGTAAATATTTTTAGGGTCAGCTTTCCAAAACCAAAATGCAGTGGAATGTCTCGTCAAATAATCTCATCTTTCACTCAAAAGCAAGACACCTCCCCCTACCCCCACCCCACTTACCCTGGTTATCCTGTCATAGTGAACATGTCTGTCTTTTAGCAAGTTTTTCTTTATGTCTACTTCAGTGATTTTAAAAAATAAATTTCTTGTCTCAATTCTCTTCTAATTCCTTTGGCTGTGGAAAATTGGCATGTCAGCTTGTGCTCCCCGGACCAGCAGCAGAAGGATCACCTGTAAAATTGTCAGGAAAGTAGGTTCTCAGACCCCATCTCAGACCTATTGAACCAGAACCCTGGGGGTGGGACCTAACAATCTAGCTTCATAAGCCCTCCAGGTGATTCTGATGGAAACCTTCTGAGAAATACCGGCTTATGGAAAATGAGTGCTGCTTCCTTATGGACAGGCAGACAGGGTAGTGCAGGGAAGGTATCAAATGAAAAATAAGCAGCAGGCCAAGTGCTTCGTCTCTAAATGGATACAGACCAAGAACAGCCAAGAATGAGGCTCATTAACTGGATATATTCAGATGTATGTGAACTGTCTCTGTTCGATTTCTGTGGGCTTATGTTAGTGTAAAACCCCAAGTACCTTCTCTCTGGGCAGATATGTGAACTTTTCAGCATATGGGAAGCTGTAGAGAAGGAAGGAGAGTTGACCATCGCCTGCTGATCGTCTCCCGGGCTGGACTACCAACAGGCAGTCTGTCCATGCACACGTTTCTGTCATGTGCCAAGCAGGGGCAGAAAAAAAAGTAATATGTAAGTATATTTCTATACATAAGTACATTTATAGAAACATAAATAAATATTTATAGATATATATATTTCTTAAATCTACATTTTTGGTAACATTTTTTGAAAGTACCAAAGTGGTCATTATTAGAAAAAACAAAACATTTTTGGTCTCCCTTGTCCTTGTATGGTTTTGCATTGTTTTTAGTTTAATTGCTGGAGTTTCAGTGCCTGAGGCCTCAATGGGTTTTAGTCTGGCTCAGAATTCTCGACTTCTGCACCTCCCTGGCACCTCGGGTTCAACATGTCACAGACAGAATCTATGATTTTCCCATGACTCTGCTTCTCCTCCTTCTGAGACTATAGTCAGCGAGTGACATCAGTATCCTCTCTTCCTTCCGCTTTCTCGTCTTCCCTCGTCGGTCTGTCAACCAGTTTTGCTGATTCTGCGTTCCAAATACTTCCAAGTCTGTCTCCCCCTAACTGTTCCACAGCAACTAATTTTGCTCACTTCTTCCTCGTTTCATACTCAGACCCCTACAGCAGGTTCTTGCTGGTGTTCAGGTGGAGCTGTCTTCCGCACAATGGCTAAAAGGATTTTCTAAACACAGCATCTGGTCTTGTGACTTCTTTCCCAGTTTTAAACTCTTCAATTGGCCCTTTGGTTAAAATTCCTACCATGAGACTTCATGATCTGGTCCTGATTACCTTTACAAGCGCAGGTTAACCTTTCCTCCATCCCAACGACTCTGTGCTTCAGCCTTCCTCATTACTTGTCATTTCTAGAATCTGATGTCCTTGACCCCACCCTCTTGTCTGTAGCGGCTGTTTCCTTCTGCCTGAAATGCTGCTCTGCCCCTCCCCCCACACCCACTGGCTGACTCCTATTTTTTTTCATATCCCCCACATCCCTTCAGCTGTTAAGAGCTTGCTTCTCTATAGACCCAAAGCACCTTTACATAACTTTACCCATAATTAGAGTATGTCACACTGTGTTAAAGTTATCTGATTCCTGCAATGTAAGATAATTGAAAAAAAGTGACTGTTTCTTTTTTCTCTTTGAGTCTACAATTTTTACCATGCATTATACATATAATTAAATAGGGTTGAATAAATAAATGAGGAAATAAATAACTGTGAAACAGAGGGAATAGCAACAAGAAGTGTCTCATTTCAAGGCCAAATTAGAGGAAGTTTAATAGTACTTTCTAGAATAAAAGAAGATGGAGGTAAAGGATTCATAAGCCTAGGCCAGTATTCATAGAATCCTAATTTTGGTGTCCAGGAGTTACTAAATTTAATATAAATGTACTCAATATACAAGTCAGGTGATTCCACATGTTGAAAATCATTTTATTTAATACATCTGGAAAAAAACCTGTGTCCTAAATTTGAATATAAAGGTATTCTGAGTGCCCCTAATCTTAATGCCTTTGGCCTTTCTGCCTTTCATCAAGGTATAAATAAATAGATGGGAAGTGTCTGTTTCTGAATTTTCACTTTGAAATTCAGAATCAATTTTTATAAATATGGTTTTTCATGAATAGCACCCATCCATAGTTTCTATCTGAAAATAACTATCTTACCTGCTGATTTTTTCTTTCCTAGTAAATGTTTTTTTATTATATTACTATTGTTCATGAAAACAATAGAAAAATATTTTCAGAAATTACCAAAGGTTGTAAAGCGTGACAGTTAAAAACCAACAGAGGTTTTTAAAGAACTAACTGGAATTCTAAAATTGTAGTAGGATGGGAAGTCTGAAGAAGCTTACTAGTGTAGGGGAGGAAGACAATTCCTCTACCCTCTAGGTCCTCTGGCTTGTCTAAGAATTAAATTGACATGAGACAGAATAACAGGAGAAAATCAAACAAAGTTTAACAACATGTATACATGGGAGAAACCCAGGAAAACTGAGTAACTCATCAAAATGGCCAAAGCTACCACCTTAACAACCATCTTTAGCTAAAGACAAAGGAGATTGTTGGGGGTAGTGGTTTGGGACTTCAAAGCAGAGGAAGACATTTCACATGGAGATGGAAAAGCAAATGTTTGATAAACAAATATTTGCCATGTCTTGCAGAGACAATGAGAAATGGAGAGGACTTTGACCAAATGGGCCTTGCTAGGTTCCTCCCTGTCTACCACGTCTAGTTCATTTCACACTATAGTTATCGATGATATAAGCTCCTTCCTAGAACAGGCCTTCTATCTTAAATTCTTTTAGGCAGTTAGGAGGAAGGTCAAAGTTTCTTTCTGAGTCTTTCATTCTTAAAGATAATCAAGCCAAAGAGACACATTTTGGGTTGGCAAATTCTGATCTCCCACACCAGCAATTAGTGTTTATGTGTCAGAGTACATATAATAGCGTGCTTTTTCACCAATGGGGCTCATCTGTGTTAGGTACTAGAACTTTGTAGAATAATTCAGAATTTTTTTGTCATTGAGACATTCTAGAATAATGTACTCAAAGTGCCTAGGATGTGCCTGGTACATAGTAGGCACTTAATAAATGGTAGCTATCGTTTTCACTGAGAGCTCCCTGTGTGACAGGTAATTCAAAGCTTGCTTCTAGCCTCTGAACATGCTAAGAATTCCCCCTCCCCAAAGGTGGGTAAGACTTAAACCTCAATTATGCGAAGACCGATGCGTGTTGCTCATTCTTTCTCCGAAGGAGAGTTTATAATTAGATTTCCACAAGAAGACAAAGGTATCACTCATTTTTTGTTTCCACAGAGGAAATGACAGACAACTTTTCAATCTTCTGCTAATGTTCTTACTACCTTTCTTGGTTTTTGTTCTGAATACACTCTACACCATAACAGGAGCTGGACATTAAAAATTTGAAAACAAGGAATTCATTTACTATGTCTCACTTCCTCATTTCAGCTCAGCAACTCAAATTATCTTTTCTTTTTACTCCCGTCTCAACTACCCAGAAAAGCCTCTTAAACAAAGCGGTTAATTTCCCTCCTCTTTCTTCTTCATCTCATTCCATGAAGGGTGTTTTCTAGAAAGGGAGCTTAGAGAGGAAAGGCAGGCTGGCTGGTCTGGGGTAAGTCTGTGAAGCAATGGCAGAAGGGGACTATGATTCCCTCTTGAGGCTTCAGTGTTACTCCACTTGTTTATTTGAAAGATTGTGATTCCCTACTCCAACTGGATTCAAATAGAAGTAAAAATTTATTCATTCAAAAGCGTATGTAAGTAATTTGTGGTTACATGTATCTATGGATCTCTGACTTTTGTCTCTTAGTGTATGTTACTGGGAACCAAAACATTTGTTTTTAACCTTTTTTCAAAACGTTCTCATCATGAGTGCAAGATCAGTACTTGGGAAAGTCACCAGTCCTTGTTACACAGTGTGGAAAGATGAAGGTATTGGTAAACAAACGGCAGTGGGTTATGTAAGGAAGCCATTTGGTGTAAAACTAATTTGGTCTAATCTTGTTTGTTCCAAAAGAGCCTGACGTGGCCGTTGAGCATGCGTTGTATGTCTGCTTTAAGTATTCGCTATGTCCTAAAGACAAAGAACGAATGCCCTTAAGATAAAGGTGCAACTTCCCCCACATTGGCATTTCCTCAAGCATAAGCATCTTTCCCCAGGCTAGGAATTGACTGCTGTGCTCACCCTGTGACCACCCAGCTGGAGACCGCAGACCTACTACCTGCCGCGTCCATCAATCGCTGTGCCGACAGGGCAATCTCGTGACTATTGTAGAAGGGACATTTCAGTCACACATGATACATGCTCTTCAAAAATTACGTTCTGATCATTCTCTGTGTTAGAAAAGATCACCATTCTAAGATTATATTTTCCAGTGCACTCCTTCCTGGAGCTGTTTTTTCCATTCTTTTTGGGATGGTGTTGGGGTTTTCCTTCCTATCAGTTTTCTATTATTCCAATTGCTGTCCCACCACTGTCTTAGAAGTCTTTTTCTTTGGAAACACATATCTGCTTCTTTGTTTTAGCTTGGACTCCACTGCTTGGCCGGCTGCTCAATTCCAGTGTTAGATTACAGGAGGATGGCAGACCATCATAAGCAGCAGTTAACTCTTCATGGCCTTATTCAAGGAAAAAGCTTGAACCGCCACAGCCTGGCGAAAACTTGGCATGGTGGACCAGTTTTTCTAGAAAAACAAACTGAAGGCACTTCTGGCTCTGGTATGCCTTTTTGCTTTTTAGAAGAAAAAACTAGCCTGCTTGAGCAAGGCAGGGCGTATCACCCCCTTAAACAAGCGCGGTGTTCCTTTCAATTGAATGCCACAAACATTTGCATCGTGTCAGAACGCTCTGTGGAGAAGTCACTGGTGTGTGCAGTCTATCGGTAACGAGGAACAAAACATCATTTCAAGTTGTTGGAAAACATTTGGCTATCTTAAATTACAAAGGACAATGGCTACAGCCCATTAAAGTTTCCTGTAAATGACCAGATTAAACTAAATATGCATTAATGTTTTGGTCAAGTAGACAGTGTACGTATATTTCTTTTTAAGCAAAGATTCTTAGGCTACTTGGAAAAATATAGAACCTTAATGTAGGGTACAGTTGAAAACAAAACAAACCCTATCTTTGCTTTGGAGAATGCCAGAGACGAAAGCTGTCCAATAAGCCCGGTTTGCCCTCTATTTCTTCTCCCCAACTGGACCCACTTCTGTCCCTAGAGATCATCCTAAGCACTGTGTTAGGAGAGCAGCCTTTCCCAGCCTCTTGCCCTCTCGTCGTCTCAACTCTTCCTTCCTCCTTGCTCGAGTCCAGCCTTTGAGTCTTGCGCCCTGATGATGAATTGGATCGCCACATCTCTGTTCTTCTGGTCAGGAAAGCAGGTCATGAGCCGCCTTCTCAGACCTGAAAATATATATCCAGTAGGTTGAACAACCATCTCCCACAGGTCAGGATCAAAATGCAACCTTGTTTTTGTCTCCCACAGCCCTTTAAAACTGATTAGGGGTGGAGAGGCGCTAATTTCCCCTGATCTTTATTAAGAAAAATTATTAAAAACTTGGAACTAAGGCAAGAGGATGGCTGTGTGTTCTTTCTGTGTCATAGTGAAGTATCGTCTCACAGGCCCACCCTTCAAGGATTGTTTGATTTTCTCTGGGAATATGCCATTGTTCGTTACTCCTCATTGGGGCCCACCCTTTGTCGTGCTGCATGTTAACTTTTAGATTTTTAGCCAGTAAAGATGCAAATGATTTCTGTCTAATAGGAAAAGAATAACCCAAAGTTATGATTTTATGGCCCTGCAGGAGTTTAATCATTTTCTAATCTCTCCATCTTCCAATATTCTAGCCTCAGTCAGTTCCCACAAATGTTCAGTTTCTCTAATGCTCATTGAACCAGCATTAACATCCTTCTGGCTCTCTCACTAATGAGTTAAGTAAATTTGACACGTGTTTATTCTATGCTTATGTGACAGTCATGTTTTTATCTTTTGAAAATTATACTTTGCCATCCTAAATGAACACTCAGGCAGGCATAACTTTTCGGATCACTCTCAGAAAATAAAAAGTCCTCTAGTCACTTTTGGTAAAAACGGTTTCAATTCAGTAACTAGAACGTCCCATTTGTTTCATCATCGAGACTCTGAACTCCTCTCCTCCAGCCTGGGGCAGCCTCAGGGCAGAAGTCTGCAGAGGGAGAAGGGAATGTGGTTCTTCTGCTCTTATTGTCTATATACTCAGCAGGTGAGTTGTAGTCTTGAACCCCACCGGGGTCAAAGGTGAATGGGGTACATGGAGAGAAGTAAGTGAATCATCCAGAGCTTGCTTGGCTCGCTGGCTACGTACTGTCTACCCAAGGCCAACAGTTCATGCTACATCTCTGCTAGGCCCTTCTCTCAAGCAGGTCCATTGACTGGGGCAGATGAAAATCTGCTGGATTCTTTTATCAACCCCTGGGCAACCAGGGGGTCTGCCTCATCTTCTTTCTGCAGAAGATCTCAGTCCACTGCAGATGGCCCTACTGAGCAAGACCCAATACAACCCAAGCCATTGGTCCCTCGGAATGCACATCTTCTGCCCCACAAAACTCTGAGAACGTAGGATGATCCTACAAGAGCACTCCTCTCCCGCCTCCCTCAGTAAGTAGTTAGCACTTTCTCTCACTGTCTAGATTTCCCGGCAAGTGATCAGGCTGCTGCCCAGAGCCACTTTAAGCTTTCTCAAATGTGAGTCAGGCCTTGGTACTCTGTATCGCCATGTTTAGACAGCAGGGTTCTCTGAGGGGTCGTCTTTAAGCTCGTGGTTAGAAGTTTGTGCCTCCCATCCAAGGTGGGGAGTGGGTCAGCACCTCTGTCCTCTCCAAAGTAGTTTCCCCATCAATCCAACTCCTGCCCGCTCTCTAACCTCTTTATGTGGTTTTCAATTGCCCGAAGAGATCAGGGCTGAGGAACAGCTTCTCAGGTCCATTTCTCTTGTCAGTCTGCATATGGTGGTGTTGGTGTGGGGGTCGCCTCACTCTTGCTTGGCTGTCTCATTATTGCCTCGCTCAAACTGAGTTAGAAGGGGAGTCTCCACCATGTCAGGAGAGGTGTTCGGATTGAAACACACCCAACAAGCAATCACCTGCTCAGTCCAGGAGTAAAGTTCACTTTGAAATAAAAGCAGGAGCTTTGTGAATATGGCCAGTAGGCCGCAAAAGGCATACATTTTCCCTTCATATGCATATGGTAGAAATATGTGCATATTAAAAACCCATATTTGTCATAAAGTTGGGGTGGTACATGCAGCTCAATCTCTATCTCCTCAACTTTCATTTGCTGTTTATTTATTGATTCAACAGTCAGGCATTGTGCTCACTGCTGGGGCATGCAGTGGTGAACTACACAATTGTGTCCCCAACTTTCCAGAAGGTGTAGAAGACTGAGTGTGTGTCAGGTTTTATCATGTTCTCATCTCCCTCTCCTCCTCTCCACTCCACTCCCCTTTAACTTACAGAACTCCTAAGTGACTCAATGGATTTTTACAACCTTCTGACTTTTTTCCATCACACCCTGCCTCTCCTCATATTGTGGTTTCTTGGGAGTTATGACTCTCATAAACTGGACTAGCCCTGAAAATGATTACATTTTTATATTCCTTCCTTCACATCCTTGGGATTGTACGAGTGCTGAAAAGCACTCGTTTTGGAATTAGACCTGGATTTGAAGACCAACTGCCGTTTATTATTAACTTTATGACTTGGACATCTTACTTAATCTCTCTGAAACTTGGTTTCTTTATCCACATGTAGGACTAATACTGTCCAGCTTAAGTTGTTGTATTAACTGAGATGATGTCTTCAAAGTGCTGATATGAAGTAGATATTCCTTAAGTGAACTCCTAGGAGCTTCCTTTCTCTTCGTCTTGTCTTTGAGGCACCCCTTCCAATTTGGGTACAGGGCTAAGGTTTATTATCAAAGCAATTTTGTCCCCTATGTTGTTAAAACTAAATGTCATTCTTTGTATTTGCCATTTGGAGCATGAAGATATCCACCCTTGTTTTACACAATAGGATTATGGCTATGCTTTTTTTTTTTAAAATCACATTCTAAATAGCTATTTCAATAACTGTGCCACCTCACAGACACGAACTAGACTACTATGCTTTCTCTTCTCCATTCACTCACTATACCCCTTGTCCAGATTATTTCTTTAGGATGCTTGTGAAGACTCACAGGTCTTTAGAGATCATTAACTCACTTCTTAGAATGGAGCAAATAATAGATTTACTTGTTAGTCACCAAGTTAGTCTAAGATTTGTTCAATAAGCAACTCATGTGTGACAATTTGTGACCAATCATTGACAAAGTAGTATTTTGGAAGGGAGATAGAAAGTACTATGGCAGTCAAGAGGCATCATCTTAAGAGCATGAAACTTGATTACGTCAGTACTTCCTGGTTTCAATTCCAAGGCATCACCAGACTGATGGATTGTTAACTCCCACCACACCCCCAGATTAGCATCAAATTGACCTAGTTTTTCAGCCTATCCCTTGTTTCTTATTCTCCACCCAACTCACCAAGACTCATTCAGCACTTCATGTGGGAAAGAGCTGGACTCATGTACTCACCGGAGGACTGACAAGGGGTCAATGGCCTTGGATAGTACTTAGTTACTACCACCAGTCACTGAAACCATAGTTATAACTCTTCTCACTGGCCCTGGGCAGACACCAGATCCCTGATGAAAAGGCAAATGGACAACTGCCAGAGATATTCGAGATCATCCAGGGTCAACCTGATGTTTGATTTTTCTAATTGATTTTTTAGAAAAATCATTGAAACCTTTTTTTCAAACTATTGTATAAGAATCATCTTACATAAAACTAACAAAAGATGGCTAGTCTGGTTAAAGCAAGGGTGGGGCATCTAGAGCTCTACCCACTCAGCCCCTCCTTATCTGGGTTATTTCTGAAGACTCCATGCTGTGCAGGTCATAGTCTGAAAAGATACCTAGGTCAACCCCTCCATCTTGCAGAAGAGGAAACTGAGGCCCAGAGATATGAAAAAACTTACTGAAGATCATGTGGTGCTTAGTGGCAGATTTTCTTCAACTCCTATTCAGGGTTTTCTGAGTTTTGTTCTGTTGTTGTTATTTACACTATTCTGCCACTTTGCTTGATGGCTAAATGATGCTAATGGGCCAGGACTAGGATGAGGCAAGTAAATTGTCTAGGGTATAAAATTTAAGGAGGCACTACCTCTCAGGTCTGTGCAAGTGTCGACTCCGCATTTGCAGTGCCTTGAGAGTGAGTGCTTCCTTAAATTTTGTGCCCTACTTCTCTTGTTTGCCTCCCTAATCCCAATCCTGCCTCTACTTATATTTAAAATAAGTAGTAATTTACAGACATGCCATGTGTACCTTCTACCTCTTGTTTCTTAACCTCTTCTCTTTGTCTTTCCTATTAGACTGAATCTTGGACATTAAAGACAATGTCTTTCATCGTTATATTCCCAGGGTTTGGTTCAGTACATGGGAAATATGGGTACTCAACAGCATTTGTTGAATGGACAGATGGGTTGGTGGATCTAAATTCTGTCTTTTGTGAAGGTTTTCCTGACATCTCAAATCCACCCTGATCTTGCCATCATCTGAACTCATAACACATTATCTGAATAACTCAAGTCACGTTTAATCATGTGTGTTGACATAACTTTTATGTTTATGTAACTCTCGTGCAGCACTTAATTTTCTAATGCTCTGTCTTTGTGCCTAATTAGATCTTGGTTAGTTACGAGAAAAAGCTGATTTGTGTTCTTTGAATTCTCTCAGCAGCTAGCAGAAGATTCTGCACATTGCAGGCATGCAGCAAATGGTTCTTCAATATGTGAATGAAGAGTGAATGAATGAATGAGTAAATCAATCAATGGCATTTTCTCAGATGAAAACTGAGTATATAATATAAAACTTGGTAACTGTTTTTAAGTCCTAACTTGCCTGCTAACTAATGACCTTGGACAAATCATTTCACCTCTTTGGCCTCAGTTTATTTATATGTAAAATGAGGAGGTGGCCTGAGTGATTCTGAAGATGTCTCCAGCTCTAGCATCCTGAGAATTGTGAATTTAGAAATCTGTGGTGCAAGAATTGTATAGGTCAGGTATAAATTTTGCTACTATGAATCCACTTGTCAGTCTAAAAGAATTGCCTAAATGTAGTTGATGGCCCAATTTTTAAGTGTTCAGAGAGTCCTGAAATTATGAACAGATTGTGTGTCAAAATTAATTTGTAATATACTCGGTATGTTATGGTTATACTACCTTTTGTGGTCTAGCCTGGAAATTAAACACCTGGTATATAGAACTAATAGCATTTCAAGTGTGCATATTCATTTATAGCCTTATTTCCCTGGGCAAATGCATTCATAACTCTAACTAGGATTTTCAAGAACAAATCTCCCCAAGTTACTGCATGGAGAAGGAGACTGGAAAGGGATGGAATATTCCCATGACTTTAACCACAGTACTTCAAAAAAAAAAAAAAAATCAAACACTGCACCTTCAAATTTCTATCTTGATTCAGAAAGTCATTAGCATATAACAAGGTCAAAGTGAGTATTTTATTATTTCAAGAAAGTAAAACAGATCCTTTAAAATAACCAATTATATCGTTATGTTCTCATTTAGCTATTTTCAATATTTACTTTTTCTTCTGTAAAATAAATGCAAGACTGAAAATGGCTTGTTAAAAATTCTTTAGAGAAATATGAGTAATATTCCGAGAGACCCCTAGAAAAGATTTAACTCTCTTCTCACCTGCTTTTCCCACAATATATTTAATTTCAGATCCATTGTTAAAAAGCATGGAGATTCCCTATGTGAATGGTGTTCATGTTTGGTGACTAAATTAACTGTGTGATGAAATTATTATTTTCTTAAGGAAAAGTGTAGTTTCATAGGAAGTATTTGGTGGTTCATGGTGGGCCCCATGCCATGCTGGAATTCGTTGTTCAGAATCATCTTCTAGGCATTTCAGTTCATGGCAACTAACCCACTTTGCATATACATTGTAATTTCTCCCCTAAGTCCCCCTTTATCTAGGCCCTCATTCACTTAATGAATTATCACTGCGTGTAAAGATGGGTGCCAGACTCTCTGTTAGATCTGACAACTTTATTAATTTACGTGGCTGTCACTTACTGGTCTCTTAGATGCTAGTTCTTTCCATCTAGTTCCTGTTGATTGTGGTTGGCAAGTTAATCTTTCTTGAAAATTATTTCTTCTTCCTTAGTCTTCAGTTTTACCTATGGTCTTTAGATCAAATCTGAACACTTCAGGCCAGATTTCAAGTCTTCTCCACCCCCATCATCAGGCTTCCCCATGGCTGTTCAACATCATTTATCCCATCTTGCTGTCCTTTGGCTGCGATCTGTCGTAGCTAGTTAGTCTGACACCAGGGATCTTTAAAAACCTCTTCCAACTTTATTTGTACCGGAACTTTGTGAGAGATGGATGAGGCAATGGGCCACGTCCTCTGGCACCTGGCCTCCTTCTCCCATTCTCTCAAGACCTTTATTGCCTAAGCACTTATCGCAGGGCACTGTGCGATAACAATGGACATAATAACAATATCTTCCATTACTGAGTACTTACAATGTCAGGCACTAAATTATTTTATATGCGTCATCTCTGCTAAAACAGTAACACAATCAGGTAGATATGGGTATTATTGTCTCCATTTTAGAAACAACAAGAAAATGCTGTATAACAAAGTCATACAGCTGGGGAATGCCAGAGCCAGGAGATAGAGGAGGTCATCAAGGGGACCAACGTTTGACCCACGACCTGGACCTGGGCAACTGGAGGCTCCTCGTGACTTCTTCTGTCCTTGGAATGTTCTGGCCACTGTTGTCATAGCTGAAGCCATTTCAAGGACATAGCCTTGAGATAGTAAGGTGTTGTTGAGACCATCTGGACTGGAAACGTTACTGAACCCCGTTAAGGTCTCTATATAAACTCAAGGTTCTGGAAGGTGGATGTGGAGATCTACTCATCTTGCAGGCAACTAGGACGAGCCTGATATACAAGTTCCTTTGCTTATTAAACCTGTCACCAATCTGGAGTGGTCTACCTTTTTCTTTGGCCTCTCCTTACCCTCCATGTATGGGGACCAGTTTGAGATTTCACCCGAGGAACTCCCGAGGTTTCAAACCGACACCAGGATTCAGCCTGTTGGTATGACTCCAAAACTTTTTGATCTTAACTATTGTACCTTGCTGGTCCCCTCAAATCACCATGCACCATGAGGAATGCAAGGATGTAAAAGACCCAGGGTCTGTGCCACAAAGTTGACTGTTTAGTGTGGTAGATCAGAGATGCACGCAAATCATTATCCTATAAGGCAGAGTGTGAAAAGTCCTGGAAAATTCAACCTAAGGTGCAGTAGGTGTTCAGAGTTGGAAGAGGGCCTTCCCAAAGCTGTGATACTTTATCTCTGAAAGACAGGTAGTGTTTTAATGGGTATCTGAACCATTCAAAATTATGTGGAATTTTATTCTGATTTGCATTGTTTATTTCATTTTATTTTTATTGGTCTTCACTTCAATTAGAGAAGTTGTTTTAAAGCAAGGTCCATGACTTATGCATCTATGTTTCCCAATATCACTTAGTACAATGTTACATACACAGTAAATGATAAACAATTTGTGATTAGTTACCCAAAGATAAAATTTATTCATGAAAACAGTTAAATTAGGCTTTTTCACAGTACACTTTACTGAACACTATTCTTTCTCAAAAGTTCTGTGGCAGCCTATATTTTACCTTTCATCACATTCGTCAACTTTGAAGTGTGACTTTCGTGTGCCTTCTCTCCTAGACTGTCAATTCCATGAGGACAAGGACTGTGTGTGTCCTGCATTCCACTGGCTCCCAGGTGCTCTCAACATGGGCACAGAGTAGGTGTTCAATAAGTATTTGTTGAGTAAATGAAATGGGCCTCTCAAGGAACTCTTTCAAAAGGGGCTTCCTTGACCAAGTGAGTTTAGGAAAAGTTGGATATTATGCCATCCTCTTCCATAGTCATAGTTTCACATCAGCAGATGAAATCTCCAAGAATCTTGCAGTAAAGAAAGCTGCTTAAAGCTGATTGTGTAGTTTCTTAAATTAAATTAACTGAAGACCCACCCTTCTCCCTTTCTCCTGAGAAACATCTGTTAATAGTCTGTGAAAGCACTATTGAATAGACACTCTAAGGAAAGCCATTTTTGGGAGAATCTGGGTGCAGCATTTGTCATACCATGTTGTTACAACTAGAGATTCCAAAAAGTGTGCTCTCTTCTTGATCCTTTTCCTGCCTAAGGGAGTGTGAATTCCAAAAGGTGGAAAACAGGATGATTCTATCTTAAGGTGGCTTCATCATCTACACAAAAGGGCCTGTTTTGTGCTCGTATTCCTCAGCATGTGACAATTGAAGGCTTTTATTCAACATAGCCTGCCCAATTGAGAATTATTTTATTTGTCTGTCTCCAATATTCAGCTATGAGCTTCACATTTATTCATAAGGACTGTGGGAGAACTGACTTCACAGGGCTCACACAGTAATAATAACAAGGTTAAAATGTTGGAAGGTATGTCTTTGAAGAAAGGTTAAATGAGTCGAAGTAATTTTATTTAAAGGAAAGCACAAAAATACTAAGGAAGGACAGACCAAATGAAATGAGATGCCGCAGGCTATGCAGTAGATCTGCATAGGCTGTGTGGGTTTTTATCACTGTGTGCCTATAAGCCCAGAGGCTGGTTCTGTCTAATGCCTCCCTTCAGGTCCAGCGTTATCTCTGGTTCCAGAACTTATGCTAGCGGCCATTCCCTGCTCTGTATCAATATCAAAGCTATACTTACCTCTTTTTGAAGACTAACATTAAATAAATGCTTACTGTGTATCAGGAAATGTGCCAAGTGCATTTCATGGATCATTTTTTGTTCATTCAGTAAGTCTTTTTCAAGTGCCTCCTTTGTGCCAGGCAGGCCCGCCCTTGGTATTTGGAATACATCTGTGAATAAAACAGACAAGAATCTTGCCTTGTGGGACTTATACACTGGTGAGCAGAGACAGACAATAAACATAATCAATAAGTAAATTATATAGTATGTAGGAAGGTGACAAATGTTATGAAAAGTGTGGATCAGGGAAAGTGGACAGAGCATGCGTGTGGAAGGGGAGGTGGGGTGTAACCTTAAATAGATTGGTCGGGATGGATCTCACTGAGAAGGTGCTATTTGAGCAAGGATTTGAACCCATGAGCAGGTTAACTATGTGGATATCTGGAGGAAGAACACTTGGCCAGAAGGAACAATCGACTTAAAGGCTGTAAGTCAAGTGTTTGTTGACTTTGAGAAGCAGGAAAGAGGTCAGTGTGGCTGGGCACTGGGGCTCGGGGGCCTGACCCTGTAGGGCCTTTTGACAGTGAAAAGGATTTGGACTTTCACTTGGAAGAAATAGGAAGCCATCCGAGGATTTTGAGTGGAGGGGTGTCATGTCTTACTTGTGTTTTAAAAGGTCAGTCTGCCTAGAAGGACCAGAGTGAAAGTAGGGTAATGAGCCAGGAGTGCAGGCCAGCAAGGCTCAGGGCTCAGGCCAATCCTAACCGTGGAGTCGGTGAGAACTGATCGGATCCTGGATATTTATTCTGAACACAGAGCAACAGGGTTAGCTGGAAGTGCGTGTGAGAAAGAGGGAAGTCAAGGATGACTGTGAGACTTCTTAACCTCCAGAAATCTCTACAGCCAGGTAGGTTACAATATCATCCGTGTTTTACAGATGAGGACACTGAAGCTTAGGTATTAGCTTCAGGTTATTTAGCTAGTAAGTAGCAGAGCTGGGATTTGAACCCAGGGTTTTCTGAAGCCAGAGGCTGAGCTAACATCTGCTGCCAATCCTCCTCGTTTTGCTGAGGAAGACTGGCCCTGAGCTAACATCCATGCCCATCTTCATTTACTTTATATGTGGGACACCTACCACAGCATGGCGAGCCAAGCGGTGCCACGTCCGCACCTGGGATCCCAACCGGTGAACCCTGGGCCGCCGAAACAGAATG
Organism: Equus quagga; assembly: GCF_021613505.1. Taxonomy (NCBI): domain Eukaryota; kingdom Metazoa; phylum Chordata; class Mammalia; order Perissodactyla; family Equidae; genus Equus; species Equus quagga. Next base: position 6,746,912 of record NC_060267.1, on the reverse strand, counting down.
TGCACACTTAACCGCTGCACCACCGGGCTGGCCCTAGGCTGGGCTTCTTAACCATGATGCTGTATGGCATCTGGAGGCATTGAGCTATTATTGTGAACTCTGACCTTAGATCTCCAAGAAATTGATTCCAGGGGTGTTTTCTGGTTACTCGGTACCTACCTTGAACACTATTTCCAAGCCTAAAACCCTGGTTCATTAGTGACTATATTCCTGTCCCTCAACACCTTTTCTTAGAGTCTGCCACTTGTGAAGCCAGTTGCCCAACTTTCTTAATCTCTCTGACCACTAAAACATCCCTGATTACCTTGATTTTCCCGCAGACCTTGGGCTCAGTTTGGTCTCCTGCCCAAAGCTCCCCTTTCCACATTGGCAAATCTTCACATTCCAGAGCTGTTTTCTAAGATTCGTTTTCTTAGATGCACTTCAGATTAATTGACTCCTGACCACTTAAAAAAGTTAAAAGCATGTGATTTTCAGCGAGGAGGAAAACAGCAGGCTGCCATGACATTCTTGAGTCTCCATCTTTTCCTAGTCACATTGGGAGAGAAATGTGTGGCAACTGCAACCAGCTAGCAGGCCTCTAGGCAGGACAAATTCCCATCTGTTGGCTAGTGGCACCTGGCCTCAAGGCTCTCTTTGCCGCTGTTTACCTTCCTCAAGCTGAGCAACTTAGTGTCTTCCTATATCTCCCTTTGCAGCTTCAAGCAAACTTATAATGAGCTAACAGTATTACCTTAACAATCAACATAGAAATTCCTCCTACAGAGGAAACTGTCAATATTGGGGAAAGAGTTTTGATATGTGCTTAGGGCCAAAGATTAGTTCCCCAATGGCTGGGGTGTCATCCGGCACCCAGGTCTCAGGGGAGGGTGAAGCTGCCAAGCACAATGGAGAGAAAGTGAAGCTCCTGGTTTGATGGTGGAGTAGGAGAAAGGAGCAGCAGAGATGAACAGAGATGGACAAAGGAAAGGAAGATAAAGCCATCAAATTGGAGGAGGGCTATTCTGAGCATGGTATGACCCTCTCCACACTTTACCACCACGATCTATAATTTACACCACCAAAGTCTGCTTGTCCCCAGAAGCCTTGATGTGAATGAGGATTGCTGTGGCTCTAAAGAAGAGGATCAGTTTTAGGTTAGGGTATTCATAGCGTAGGGCAGAGGCATTGTGTGAAGGAGACAGAATCCAAGAGACACAAGAGGCAGGAGAGAGCGTAGGGTACCACCAGTCATGAAATGAAGGGATTCAAGGCAATTTTACCTAGATCTTATAGGCAGGATGGTTTCCAGCTGATGCTTGCCTTATTTCTGCAGTACCTCAAATAGATTTAATCCTCTTCCATTTATATGCTAATATTAATTTCATTCTCTCTACCTGAAAATATTTCAGTTCCAACATTTCTACATATTGAAATCTTGCTCAACTCAAATTCTGTCCTTCTGGAAAACTTCATCATCCCAGCATGAAATGAACTTTCTCTCTTCTATTGCCTATATGCCCCATTTTTTCAGTTAGATTTTAAGCTTATAGAATACAGAGATTTATTGAATTTTTGAAATAACTAACTTATACTAGTCTTCCATAGGAAATCTTCTTTTGGCCTCCTGTACTCTAAAGTATATTTGACTCACTCTCCTTAATGGTCACTCATAATTAATGTATTTTCATATATTCATATCCATGACAAGATTGTATCTGACCATTCAAATTTAAGGCCTTTGAAATTAAAATTAAAATTAAAATGAGCTACCACTATATTTCTATCAGAATTGAAAAGACTGACTAAATCAAGTGTTCATGAGGATATGGAGGAACTGGAACTCTCATAAATTACTCCTGGGAAATGTAAAATGGTACAACCACTTTGGAAAACAAATTGGCAGTTTCTTTAAAGGTTAAACATACACCTGTCTTAGGATCCAGCCATTCCACTCCTAGGTGTTTTCTCAAGATAAATGAAAGCAAATGTCCATGTAAAGACTTGTATGCTACTGTTCGTAGCAGACTTATTCATAATAGCCTATTAGTGGATTCAACCCAAATGTCATCAACAGGTGAATAAATAAACAAATAATAGTATAGCCATACAATGGAATACTACTCAGCGATAAAAAATGAACTACTGATACATGCAACAACATGCATGAATCTCAAAATAATTGTGCTGACGAAATAAGCCAGGTATAAAAGAATACATTTTGTATAATTCCACTTATATAAAATTTCAGGAAATGCAAACTAACCTATAGTGACAGAAAACAAAATAATGGTTGCCAGAGAACCAGGGGGAGTATAAAGGAATTACAAAGGGGCAGGAGGAAAAACTCTTGGTGGTGAAGCACGTGTTCATCATCTTGATTTTGGAGATGGTTTCAGAGGTGTATACCTGGGTCAAAACTTATCAAGTTGTCCACTTTAAATACAAGAAATTTACTGTATGACAATTATGTCTCAAAAAGGTGGTTAAAAGAATTTTAAGACCCTGAAGACCTCAAATCATGACGTTTCTTTAATAGCTCTCTGAAATGCCTGGTAAAATGCCACTGTGGGGGATCAGAATTGTCCACCTCAGGATGTATCTCTTTGGCATGAGGATTATTTTGGGCTGGTTACTTTTTTTTTTTTTCAAGATTTTATTTTTTTTCCTTTTTCTCCCCAAAGCCCCCCAGTACATAGTTGTATATTATTCGTTGTGGGTCCTTCTAGTTGTGGCATGTGGGACACTGCCTCAGCGTGGTTTGATGAGCAGTGCCATGTCCGCGCCCAGGATCCGAACCAACGAACCACTGGGCCGCCTGCAGCAGAGCGCGGGAACTTAACCACTGGCCACGGGGCCAGCCCTCCTGGGCTGGTTACTTTTAAGAAACTGTGGACAGGGGAGAAGTTCTGAAAACCAAGTAGAAATTACCCTTTGTAAGAAACATTTGCAAGGGAAATCTCCCTTTGTAAAGATATCTCCCTCTCTGTACCAGGAAGATGGGGGTGACCTTATCTCTAGAAACTCTCATCGACGCAGAAGGGGAGGAGTTAAATCTGCATAATAACCTTTCCCTTGTTTCCTGTGCTTTTCCTGGTAATCTCCTATAACTGACTCCCCCACCTCCGACATCCTCCTTTGTCTTTAGCTAAAGGAGGTATTTAAGGTGACAACCTCAGTCATTCTGGCTCAGTTTTCCTGGGTTTCTCCCATGTACACATGTTATAAAGCTTTGTTTGATTTTCTCCTGTTATTCTGTCTCATTCAATCTAATTCGTAGACCAGCTGGAAGGACCTAGAGTGAGTGGAGGGATTGTCTTCCTCCCCTACACCGCACACCCTCTGGGGAGTAAATCAATACTTACCATTAATTTTTGGACTCAATAACAGTTCAGCAGTTTCCTAGGACCATGAAATTTAGATATTTTCCTGACTTCAAGAATAGTTCAATTAAGATCAGCTCACATTTATTGAGCTTCTCTTATTGAATCAACAAAATAAGAGATGTGCTTCTGATGAGTTTATAGTCAGGCTGATTTTAACATAGCCAGGGACATAGGTTCTTCCTCTTTAACAACAAAACAAAATTCAGTAAACTCTATAAAAATTAAGCAAGTCAGTAAAAAATGTAGTCAGACTAGTTTCACAATCACACAAGTTAAACATTTGACTGACTTTTGTTTTCCCAGCAATTGTTATATTGTATGATGTTCAGGAAGAATTTTCACTTCAGTTTCTTGTTGATGATAGCAAATGTACTTACCACTTGTTAAGTATAGGTAATACCTCACGCACTAGACACTTTATAGAATTACCTTAACTTAATCTTATGACAACAACGTGGGAAGTAATTAGCTAATTAAGCATTTCTCTTAAATAGATGAGAAATTAAGACTCAGAGAAATTAACGATTCAACCAAGGTCATACAACCAGTAAGTAGTAGAAATGAGAGTTGAATCCTAATGTGACTTGAAAGCACAGTTTTCTATCTTAGTAGCCCCCATTCTCTAGGACTGTCCTTGCAGAAATGTCATGGGCTTTAATAATACTGCTAACTATTGTTAAACTACAACATAAAATTCTCTATGTTTTTGAATGGACATGACACAAAGAAGATTAAAAGCAGTACTCTGTTTATTCATAATAAAGCTAGAAGCTACTAAAACTACACACACACCCCTCTACAATTAGAACCCTTTAGCATTTAAATGATACTTCTCTCCTCCCAAGCATTTTATTTATTTATTTATTTATTGGTAAGGAAGAGTGGCCCTGAGCTAACACCTGTTGCCAATCTTCCTCTTTTCGCTTGAGGGAGATTGTCCCTGAGCTAACATCTATGCTAATCTTCCTCTATTTTGTATATGGGATGCACCACAGCATGGCTTGATGAGTGGTGTGCAGGTCCGCGCCCTGGATCTCAATCTGGGCCAACAAAGTGGAGCGTGTGAACTCAACCACTACACCACTGGGCCAGCCCCTCTTCCAAGCATTTTGATTTTTCTTGTCTCTCTTTAATATACGTTTTATGCCCAGGTTACTGTAATTATTATATTGCCGACACTTTTCCTGGTTCTTGTTTAAGCTTCCTCTAGGTTCGGACATTCTCAGTGTGACACGGAAATTTTGCTAGAGGCAAATTCCTCACATCTGGCCTAAACTATATGGAAAGTTCCTTTTCTGTGGGGTTTCTCAGATTTTTGCATTCTGTAACTTCTGCCCACTCTTTCTCTTCTACTTTAAATGTTCCCCACTGTGACTAATTTTCAGTTTTCATAACTACATGAAAAACAACAAAAAAAAACCCCTGGTTACCCAACAATACAAATAGCTGCCCAAAGCTTGTAATGATAGTTTCCCCTGTTATGGGAGCTGACCCTCTAGACTGAAAGGAAGGAGAGAAGAATGAGGGAGGAGCCTAGCGTCACTAGCCCTAAAACGTCAATGTTTGGACATAGTTGTTTCAGACATTTTAATTTAAAAGCTCATTAATTATACAGGTATAACTAAGCTTGTACCTTATCAATGCAACCTCCCACTTCCCTTCCAGAGGTAACAACTATGCTTAGGTCGATCATTTCTCTTTCCATCCATGTTTTTACCCGTTCACTACACCTGTGTGTTTTCCTCAATAAATGGTATTGATCTGGATGTTTTTACTGTTTACCATAATGGGAAACATACTGATGTAACTTGCTTTTTTTCCCACTCGCTATTGTTTTAAAGATTTATCTACACTTATTCATGCGGCTGTATTTCATTAATTTTACCTACTAAATAGCTTTCCGTTACATGAATATACCTTAGATTTTAAATCTGTCTTCTGTTTATAGGCAATAAGGTTAAGTTCAATATTTGCTGTTGCAAAGACAGCATCAGTAAACTTCCTCATACACATTCCCTTATGCATATGTGTTAGATTTCCCCTAGTTTATGGAGAAGAATCTATCTGGAGATAGAAGTTATGGGTCATAGAATGTATGTATATATCCTTGTTTATTTAATTTAAAACATTTTTTCCAGCTTTATTAAGATATAATTGATGCATAACATTGTGTATGTTTAAGGTGTACAATGTGTTGATTTGATACACTTGTATATTACAAAACGATTAACACCAGGTTGGAGGAGGTCTTCGAGAGGACATGACCGCAGGTTGACCCAAGAGCTAAATCTGGGCAATCAGAAGCACCTCACCCCTCCCTTATCTTCGGAATGTACATTCTGCCCACCAAACCCACAGTGGGAGCCATTTTCAAGGAAGCAGACTTGAGAGGGGGAACTACTGTGAGCGCATCTGGACAGTATACAGACTGAACTCCGCTAAGGCTTCTCTAGAAACTCAAGATTCTGGTGGGTGGGTATGGAGACCTACATGTATTGTGGTGCCCAAGACAAGCCTCTCTGGAAGTTCCCCTGCTTGTTAAACCTGCCACCTACCAGTCTGGAGTGGTCTGCCTCTTTTTTCAGTCTCTCCCTGCCCTCCGTGCATGGGGGCCAGTTTCAGATTTCACCCAGGAAGCTCCGAGGTTTTGAGCAAAGGCACTGTGGTGTTAGTGAACACCTCCATCATGTCACATAATTACCATTTCTATTTTGTGGTGAGAACATTTAAGATCTACTTTCTTAACTTCCAGATGAGTAGATAAAGATGTAGTATACACATACAATGGAACATTGGCCAACCATGAGAAAGAAGGAAATCCTGCCATTTGTGACAACATGGATGGACCCCGAGGGCATTATGCTAAGTGAAATAATCCAGACAGAGAAAGACAAATACTGTATGATATCACTTACATGTGGAATCTGAAAAAGCTGAACTCATAGAAACAGGGAGTAGAATGGTGGTTACGGGGACTGGGGGTGGGCAGTGGGAAATGGGGAGATACTGGTCAAAGGGTACATACTTCTAGTTAGAAGATGAATAAGTTCTGAGGATCGAATACACGGCGTTGTGATTATAGTTGACAGCGATGATATCCTTGAAAGTTGCTAACCGAGTAGATCTTAAATGTTCTCTCCACTCTTAACCTACTGGAGGTGCGCCTCTTCTCCAGCCGGACTTCACTGTATTGCCATCAGTACCTTTCCAGCCTCTGGAAACGTCTGCTGCAGCCGGTGACAAAGAGTTTGCTGGCTCCCTGGCTTTACAGGGGAAAAGTTTGCCTTGCAGGCTAAGTGCTTCCAGACCTTCCTCATTACCACTGGTCATATTAAATATTTATTCATTTGTTTATTTTTGTCTCTTATTACTTAGAAGCCTTTCCTTACAGTTAGTTTTCAGCTCTCACTCTCTAGTGTCCCATGGCATCTGAGGTTTTCAGCTGTCCGGATGGATGATTTAAAAAAAAATTCAACTGCTTCATATCTTTCAGGTGAATTATAACTTGAAATGTCCAGAATACTATCCTATTCAATAGTTCGCAGGTAATTATCTTATTTGGCTCTCCCAGCTTCCTGTGTCCCCAAGGCACCGCCGGTCAATGCCAGTGAGAGGACACAGAATGGAAGGAAACCTGTGGAGGAGGAATGTTTGATTGGGGGCAGTTAATGTCGCAGTCAACTCAGGTTTCTGATGTGATTTCTGTTCTGAAAGTGTAATTTGGAAAATGTCTGACTTAAGAGTCCTGGACTTCTATAACTTTACCTAATGTCGACCAAACACCATCAAACTTATCAGAGGGGATTTGACTTTCTAATGTAGGCACGCTCTTAAATAAACAAACTCATCGTGATATTGTCAGTACTGTGCTCAACTCCCTTTAGAGGCCCCCAGTTCCATTATAATTAATTATTTATTGGAATCCATCTGTGTACTTGACTCTGAACAGCCATAAATGAAAACCTGGGCCTTCCCTAGGGCCTCCCAAGCTAAATTCTGTTGGTTAATATCCTGGCATTATTGGACAATTCATTGATCTAAAGCTCAAAAAAATTCTCTGAAGTTTACATTAATCATGAAAACCTTAAAAAGTGATTATCTTTTGTATTAGCTCTAAGCCAAAGTTAGACGCATTTGTTTCTTAAGTACCTAATAAGGTTGATGGTAAAGCTCCTAGGTTATACTTCAGAGTCTTAATATAAGGATAAACTCTTGGTGGGTAGATTAATGATTAAATGAAAGTCACTTGCCTTCATAAAAGACAAATCTTATTAGTGGCTATGTGCATACTTTCAATGTGTGCAATAAACTGGGCCTGCAAAGGAAACTTTCAATGGTGTACCACTACTGTAAAGCAAACCATTCAAAACTCAAAGTTTGTTAACTTTGGCTTAGTGTCCCGTCACCTGCAGGCCACAGCACAGCATTCTGGGGCTTTGCTACTGAAGGTGTGGTCTGGTTGTCCAGTAACTTCAGCATCACCTGGGAGCTTGTGCAGGTCACCCAGACCTGTGGAATCAGAGTCTGCATTTTGAACAAGATCCCTAGGTGATTCGTATGCACTTTCAAGCCTGAGAGACACTGTGTCTAGTCCATTAGCGAACTGTTAGAGCTGTGAGAGCCTGGAAGTCTCTCTCCTCCCTAGGTAGAAAACAAGGCCCATGGGGGCTTAAGAGGATCGCTCAGTTACTAATAGGCAAGTAGCTAGTGGCAGATAGATTGTCAGGTCAGGTCCTGTCCCACACGTTGCTGACATCTGTTTGAGTTGTCTGCCCAGCAGGTCGTGCCCTGCCCTTCTGTAAGAGCCTCAGCATTGCCTCCTTTGGGGAGGAACCATCTGTACTGCCAGCCAAAGGAGATTTCCTCGCACCCCCTATCCTGCCCCCACCCACAGAGGGTGTGACTTAAGATGAATCAATCAGAGTCTGTCATGAGTGCACGCAATCCTTAGTTGAGACACACAGGAATGTAAGGTACTTGGACTCGAATCATCTCCTGGCAGCACTCCAGAGAAAGAACAGGAGCCCGTTCCTGCTGCCCCAGGCCCCAGGAGATGAGCCAGTCCCTGTGATGACAGAGTTGCTCAGCACTTTGTTCTGTTCCACCCCTTAGAGATGATCAACACATATTCTTTCCTTATAAAAAAATATACTCCTTTCAGAATTTCCAGGCATAAACCAGTGTATGTATCTTTTTGAATTATGTAAATTGGATCATCCCGCAGATGCTATTATGCATCCTATTTGTTCACTTAGTGTGGACCATAATTCCTTGCTGAGGGCCTTTGGGACCAGTTGCGTTTAGGAGGTCAGAATCTTTAGATTTTAGAGTAGTGATACCAAGCATGTACCATATTTCACATTACACAGGGGCGTGGTCTGAGGCATCGCCCCATAATTAAGCAGAGTAAATTGCTTTTTCATTGGAAGGTATGCATATTCTATTCATAACAAGTGAGATCAATTAAGACTACATATTTTCATGTCAGGACGGGTAAATATTTGCTGTCAAGTGAGTTTAGGACAGATCAGATTTTGCCACCAATTAAGTTTCAAAAAAGCCTTTGAATTTCTAGAATGTTTTAGATTTTGGAATTAGGGATAAGAAATTGTAGAGCATGTAATACGTCTTGGAGAAATGATTCAAAAATCAGTACTTAGGGATGTACCTCAATCTTTTGCAAGTCTGCAGAAGTGTTCTATTGTGTGGATGCAGCATAATTCATTTCCGCCGTCTTCTGTTGATGGATGCTTAGTATTCTTCCATTTCTGCTCTACATATAATGTTCCAGTGATCATCCGGGTGTGTTTATTTTAATGAAATTGTGCAAATATGAAATAACAATTTAAATGTATGAACAGAACCAATTTGAGGGAAAACGTTCCTCATTTTCTAGCTACAACTGATTTCTCCCAGTGTTGACGGACCTTGACGCAGAAAATTCTAAATCTAATGGTGGAAAATATCCTGGTAAAATGGAAAGAGCTCAGCCTTGGGAGTCAGGACTCACTCAGCCTAGTTCATGCCTTGCCATTTAACATGGGCAACTTTGGGTTTTTGTGCACCATTTCTCGGTTTATAACACAGAGAACTGTGACATAGGACTTCAAGGAATACTGAGTTCCTACGTACAGACACTGTCCTGAGTGCCTGAGAAATAGCAGAAATCCAAAACAGACAATCCCTGCTGTGATGGACCTTACATTTTAATGAGAAAGGCCAATAATAAACATGATAATGAAGTAAAATATTTAGTATGTTAGATAGTGGTAAGTGGCAAGGAAAAAAATCAATAAAGCAGGACAGGTAATAGGACACACAGAGGAGGGAGGTTGAAATTTTAGGCAATGTGGCCAGGGAAAGCTTCATGGAAAATATCTGCACAGAGCCTGAAAGAAGCAAGGGAACCAGCCATGCCTCTGTCTGAGGATGAGCAGTCGGGGCAGAGGAAGCAGCAAATGCAAAGATGCCAAGGTGAGATCATGCCTGGAATGTTCGGAAGTGCAGAAAGCCAGTGTGGTTGAAGACAGCACAACACGATGAGGATTGGAGGAGAATAGGTGAGTGCAGAGAGGCACCAGAGGGCCAGATGAAAGGGTTTTAGAGGTTTCTGAACGAACTTTGGCTTCTACTGTGTATGAGATAGGAAGCCCTTGGAGGATCACGAACACAAGAGAAATGTGACCCGATGCTTTAAAAGGGCCTCTCTGTTACGACTGTACTGAAAGAGGCGAGGGCAGAAGTAGGGACTATGGTAAGGAGGCTTTGGTAGGAGGCTATTGAACTACCCAGGCAAGAAATGATGGTGGAAACAGGAAGAGTGGTGAGAGCTGGCTGAATTCTGGATATAATTTGAAGGTGAATCTAACAAGAGTTGTTGATGGATTCGATACATGATGTGAAAAAGAATTTAACGATGACTCCCTGGTTTGTTGTCTAACAACTGGAAGAATGGAGTTGCCATCAAGTGAGAGGGGGAGCAGACTGCTGGAAGGACAGGTGGCGGGGGAGCATCAGGAGCTCAGTTTTGGATGCATTGACTTTGAGGGGTCTATTAGACACCTTAGTGAGGATATCGAGTAGACAGCTGGATAGGGATGAGTCTGGAGTTTAAGGGGAGAGGTTCAGGTTGAAGCTATAAATCTGATACTCATCAATGCATAGGTGGATTTAAAGCCTTGAGGCTGGGTGAGATCACATAGTGAGCGAATGCAGGTAGAATAAGAGGTGTAAGGAATGAATCTGAAGGAATTCCAACATTTAAAGTCAGAGGAGCCAGCGAAAGAGATTCAGAAGGAACCAGAGGGAAGAGAAAAACCAGGAGAGCGAGATGTCCTGGAAGCCAACGTATCCAGGAGAGAGTGATAGACAGTGTTAAACGCTGCTGCCAGACCAGGTTAGGAGAGGAATTTGGCATCAGAGGGTCATTATTAACCTGACAAGAGCAATTTGAGTGGAGTGGAGGGGATGAAAGGCTGGCTGCAGTCGGTGCAAGAGAGTTGGGAGGAAACGGAAGACAGTGAGTTTTGGCAACTCTTTCAGGTAGTTTTTGTGGATGTGTGTGATGAAAAGAAGAGAAAAGCAGCGGAAACTGGAGGGAGCAGTTGGGGTCAAGATAAGTTTTTATTTTTTATTTTATTTTTTTTTTAAAGATTTTATTTTATTATTTTTTTTTTTTTCCTTTTTCTCCCCAAAGCCCCCCGGTACATAGTTGTGTATTCTTCGTTGTGGGTTCCTCTAGTTGTGGCATGTGGGACGCTGCCTCAGCGTGGTCTGACGAGCAGTGCCATGTCCGCGCCCAGGATTCGAACCGACGAAACACTGGGCCGCCTGCAGCGCAGCGCGCGAACTTAACCACTCGGCCACGGGGCCAGCCCCAAGTTTTTATTTTTTTAAATGGGGTTGCTCAATGACATTATATGCTAAAGGGAATGTTTCAGTAGAGAGAGAAAAAACACGGACGCTGCAGGAGAGAGAGGGGAGGATTGTTGGAGCTTGTTGTGGAGCAGATGAAAGGCGACAGGCTCTAGTGCACAGGCAGGGCCTCATCCAAGATCATCCATAGTAACAGGAGAGATGATAGTAGGTGGAAGATGTGGGGACTTGTGAAAGTTCTGGGTTTTTTGTTTGGGGCAAGAACATTTCAGTTCTGCTCTCAAAAAATTTCGATCCTATAACACACTGTTATCAACTATAGGCACTGTGTCTTACGTTAGATCCTCAGACCTTATCTATCTCATAGCTGAGAGTTTGTATCTTTTACCAACATCCCTATTTCCCCCACTCCCCAGCACCTGGCAACTACTTTTCAACTTTCTGTTGCTGTAAGTCCGACTTTTTATAAAAAATTCCACATGTAAGTGATACCATGCAGTGTTTGTCTTTCTCTGTCTGGCTTATTTCACTTAGCATAATACCCTCAAGTTCCATCCGTGTTGTCAAAAATGGCAGAATTTCCTTCTTTCTCATGGCTGAATAACATTCCATTGTGTATGCAGACCACTTTTTCTGAAGTTCTCTTTTTATGCTTCGGAAATGGGAAGTTAGGTCATTAGTGAGGCAGGAAAGTATGAGGTGGGGGCTGCTGTCTATCATTATGGGCTCTTTGTTACTGCTTGAGTATCAAAACTATATATACATGTTAGTTTGATAAAACACAAATATTTTAAAGAAGTAAGAGAGGAGAATGTCTGGTTTACTTCTGTGGGGAAATGTTTGAGGCATCCTTGAGATGGATGGAGGGTCAGAGCAACCACAGTGGGGAGGAAAGACCAGGTGTAGAGTCGTGGTTCTAGAAGATGCCAACATCAGGATGAGTCATTGGGGTATGAAAGCTTTTCTAAGGCTCTTAAAACATGAAGAATATGAAAAGTATGAAACAGCATTGCTGCATTTCAACAGGACTCCCAGCGGGAAGAATTCCGTCTCCTCCAATTCCAAATATGTTCCAGTGGTCAAGCAATGTTAACCACTGACATTTCTGCGTCTCAAACGCTATCAAGTAAATAGCTATTCAGTTCTATGGATGGGGGTGTTTGGGAGAGTAGACCTGTGGAGGGGGGCTCTTAGCATCCTTTGGTAACTTGAAGGCTATGACTGGAGCATCTCTCTCTCTCTCTCTCTCCCCCTCCTCCCTCTCTCACTCCCCCATCTCTTTCTCACTCTCTTCCCTTCATCCTGTACGGACATGGGCCTCCATACATCACATTCTCAGTGAGGATCTTCTTTATCTTCCTGGGAATCTCCTCCCTTCTTCCCTCTTCTTGTCTAAATCATCCTTATTTTTCAAAATTCAGATAAAATTCTATTTTCTTGCTGAAACTTCTTTGACCAATCTAGTCCTCAGTTATCTTCTCTTGTTCTTTAGTTATCTCAATCCCTGGGGAGAAAAAAGACCCACGTCTGCTATTGGGAAGAGTGAAAAGGTGTTAAGATGTGCAGGATTTGTGAGAATTTGCGTGTGGAAAGCTTCCTACTGAAAGATTACAAGTTAAAAATAAACTTTTGATAGAGCAGCTTAGAAGGGAAAAGAAAGTTTTCAGCATGGCGGAGTTGGACTAAGAGTCAGGAAATTTGGATTTTACTCCTGACTCTGCCGTTAGCTGCATAGCTTTGATCAAGTTGTGCAACTTCTCTGGGGCTTAGAAGACGTGTCTTTAAAATTAATGGGTTGGACTAGATGATCCAACACCAGAAACAATGGCTAAAATCAAACTTTTAGCCGTACTTTGAAGGTAGGGAGAGTGTTGAGTGGGGGCAGATTTTGCCTTGGTGGAGAGTTTGGGATTATGGGTTGGCTCTGGACTTCAAGTCCCTCAGATACTGTCCATTGTCAGAACCATCCACCTTCCTTCGAAGCGACCATGCACTCCCTGGGCCTCTCACCCAGCCCCACAGCACAGCGCACTGTGCCAGCTCTTGCCAGTCGTGGTCTTTGTTCCAGTCCACCTACCTTGGCCCACTCCTCCTTCATATTTATCAGCATCTGCCTCCTCTCAGCGCTGTACCTACTTGTTCTTTCTCATTTCTCTATCTCTAACTTGTTCTTCAGATCAATGCTTGGTCCTGTATTCTTGGCTATGAGTCTGTCTACACCTTGACAATAATTTGGATATTCCATCTGGCTACGGATCTGATTCTATCTTGGGTATACACTTCTCCTTGCTCTCGTGAACTTGAATATTATGACACCTACCCTTTTTCTGAGATTCAAACCAGAGGAAATCACCCCAATTTTCTAGGTCCAAGTAATGACTCTGGTGTTGGTGTTATCTTGGTAACTAGATTGTAGTTCCCTGCATGTCAGCATCAATGCTTTTTTTTTTTTTTTTGGAAGATTGGCCCTGAACTAACATCTGCCGCCAATCCTCCTCTTTTTGATGAGGAAGACTGGCTCTGAGCTAACAACCATACCCATCTTCCTGTATTTTATGTGGGATGCCTGCCACAGCATCACTTGACAAGCAGTGCATAGGTCCACACCCAGGATCTGAACCCATGAACCTTGGGCCACCGAAGTGGAACATGCGAACTTAACTGCCGTGCCACCAGGCCGGCCCCAGCATCAATGCTTTTTTCCTGCTGATTCTCCCAACGACCTTATATAATGTTGAGCTCTTATTAGATGATTACTGACTATTTGCCAATTCACACCTTCCTATTTTTCAGATCCTCACCTAACTTACTTTTTATTGGAGGATCTTATAAAAACAAAAGGGAGAAGAGTAGACATTGCTGAAGGAAAGAACTTATGTCAAGAGCTGTCTTGTTTCTTCCTCTTTTATTTTCTTCCTCCTGTTTTTATTTTCTCCTCTTTTTACTTTTAGTATAGTAATAGGAGTTGTAATAGGACTACCAATATATTTATTTGAATTCAATGAAAAATATCTATTCTAGATAATCACTCTGTTTTTTCTTTCAGGGTACTATATTTATCATTTTATTAATATTTATTAACTTGTTATAATTTCATTTATTTGTTTCCTATTAAATAATTTCATAATGGACAAAGAGCCCTAGTGCCTGGCTGACTAAAGCAAGGATCAGTTTTGTTGTTGAAACAGAAAGTCATGTAAACTAGCTTAGGTCAGAAACAAAAAAAAAGCAAGGAATTTATTGAATGTCTGAAAGTGCCTCTAGCAACTGCAGAGTAATAATTATAGAGATATGTCATATGGCACTGGAACTAGAAAATTTGAATCTAAAGTTACTTGCTCTATCTTCCCTAGAATGTTTAATCTCCTGTCTCTGCTTCTTTTGGCTCGTCTACTTTATTTTTCTCTGATCTCATTGTCGATTATTTTACTATGCTGTGGGTCCCAGCCTCTGCTTTTCCTGACTGCCTAGCTCCAGCACTCATCAGAAACCAAGTGAAGTCTCGTTTCTGCATTCCAAATCTAAATCCAAGAAGAGGTTCTGATTGGCCCAGCTTTGGTCAGATACAGACTCCTTATCCAATCGGCAGTGGTGAGGGAGGGACTGAGCCCTGCCCTACACACATGGCTCCAAATATGGGCGTGGGCACAGGGGTGCATTTACCCCTAGAAGGTCCCAAAAACATTGGCACAGAATAGTTCCTCAATACATACTTGTTATATTTAATATGTCAGGCTCACAAGTGAAGGTTATACAAAATGGGCCTTCCCTTGAGGTCTTTCTTGAATTATCATAATCTCTAAAGCTAAAGATAAGATGTGGCTGATGTTCGAATATAGAAACAAACACAATAACTGATGGGCTGTTTGGAGACGTAGCCTGAAGAACAATCAGTTCTTAATTTAATAAGTACTTCAGATCTTGATTTAGCAGTCTTTCTTTGGGTGAAAATCTGTTTGATCTTGTTTTACCATTAGAAAAGTCACAGCATGCAAACTTTATGCATTCTTGTAAAGTTCAAACACATTACCTTTGGTTGACAGGTACTAATTTGTATGAGGAAGGCAAAGGAAAAATGGATTCAAACAAATGAGTTAAGTTCAGAAGTATGCTAATTAATGGATTTTTTAATTGGTTTTCCTTTTTTTTTTTTTTTTTTAGCTTTTGCCCAAATTCTGCTGATTAGTTATGATTGCTTTGTTACAAGACTCTGCAGCACATCTGAAGACTTAATCCCTGCCCTGGGAAGTAGGACCAGGTTCGGGGGATTGATCTTACAAAATGCTAAGCAGCACCATCTAGTAGATCGAGTGGCATTCTACCAGATGCCACACATGAAACTTTAAAAAAGTTTCCACATTTAAAAAAGTAAAAAGAAATCTATGATTAATTGTAATAATTTTATTTAAACTGATGTATCCAAAATATTTTTAACATGTAATCTATATAAAAATTATTAATGAGATATTTTGTACCTTTTTCATACTGTCTTTGAAAAATCCAGTGTGTTTTATACTTACTGCCTAAGTTTCAATTCTGATGCTAATTTTTCAATGATTAAAGAGAAATATAGTTCTACCAAAACAATACATTTGTGTTTAATGGAAAAATATTTTATGCTGCTTCAACTTTTTAATTTAAATTTAAATGAATTAAAATTAAGTAAAATTAAAAATTCGGTTTCTCAGCCTGCATTAGCTCCATCGCAGGGGCTCAGGAGCCACGCGTGGCTAGTGATCATTGCATCGAACAGCACAGCTTTAGAAGGTGAGATTCATGAGAATTGAGACCGGAGTTTATCTTCTGCCAGTGGAGCTTAACCTAAGAGGGGGTTCTATTATGAATAGTGTCACTCTGTTACAGCTCAGGTGTCACTCAGAACTCTGCACCTGGCCCCCTACTGTTAACAGTGGCTCAGCCCGTCTCACCCTCCCCACTGCAACTGGCCGGTCACCCTGCTGTAGCCTTCCCAGACCAGCCCTATAGGAGTGGTCCTGCCCGAGGCTCTGCAGCCCTGACATGTGTCTGTCTCTTGCTCTGGTGCAGACTTTCCTGTAAGTTTGTTCCTCGGGGCAATATCCCGTGACATCCCCCATGACCTTAAATGAGCTTGGCAAATGTTGCAAACTCAGAGATTAGCACACTAAAGACTCTGAGAACAACCACATGGAAGAAACCTGCTTCACTTTGCTTAACCCAGTGTTTTCCAAACTTAGTTGACCACAGTCTCTTTTTAAGAACAACATCACGTTATTTCTTCTGTTTTGCATGTGTTCTACAGCACATGCCCTCAGAAATGCTCTTCCGGTTGGCTAAATATTGCTTGATTCTGACACCTGCTCATTTGACTATGCTTGGCTGCAGCATGTCCTTGAACGTACCATTCTGATACCGACCTGTAGGGGACACCAGTTGTTTCTGCCTGAACATCATCTGTTTCCCTTCTTCTGGTATCAGAATCCTCCTTTCAAAGGGGAAATTCACTCTCCATGGGTTGGATGTGACATCTTCCACCTCTTCCCAGCCGAAGTTGGGCCCACACTGTGGAGACTGCTACTGTATATTCTCACTGTCTTCCTGGGCACGTAGCCAGGCTGCATCTCCCCGCATCTCTTGCCTTTAGGAGTGGCCATGGGACTAAGACTGTGCCAATGGACTGTGAGCAAAAGTGATATACACAAGTTCTGGGTCAATGCCTCAAGGCAGCAGGCATGCTTCCCGTGTGCCCCATTCTCCTTCCCAGAAGCTAGAGCCTGGATGTGCTTTTCACCCAGGTTTGAACATACAGCCTCTAGGGGCTGATGGAGGAATGAAATGGAAGAAATCCAGATTCCTGAATGACTCCGTGGAGCAAGACCTCCACTGATATGGAATATCACCTCAGGCTGAAACATGAGAGAGAAGCATACCTCTATTTTCTTAAAGGCACTGAATTATTTTTGAGTCTCTTTGCTATGGAAGTGTAGCATTACTCTAGTAAGTATCATGCACGAGTCAGTTCTAGCCAGAGTACCCGACTTTTGCTGGCCATGATGAATGTTTCAGGAACTGGTATGAAACCCTACCCAGATTAGTCAAAGTCATCCTTTGGACGTTTATGCCAAAGCTAGATGGATCTTTTTTTTTTGTGGCAGTAGTTAACTTGCAGTTGTGTATCCCTAACCACCTTTTCCACCACTAGGAGAAGACCTGCTTGAGAATTAAGCCAACTCTCCTTGAGAAACAGTAGCAAGAAATGATGACAGACAGATCCTGCAGATCAGCTGTGCTTCAAACGGGGTCATCACTGGACTTGCTAATTGTATGAAATAATGTTACTATTTTTGCTTAATTAGCTTGAATTGGATTAGTGTTACTTGCAATGAATCTTGCCAAATAAACTATCTGTGTTTTCTTCTCACTCTAACATTTTCCCTGCCATTAGACCATGTCTGTTATTCAAACTTGACTGTGGCCATGCCCTCACTTGCTTGCCAGAGCAAGTCAAGGTAGATTCTGTTTACCCTGCATCAGAGATTCAGGAGAACCAGCTACTCTTTGGGTAAGGCAGGAGGTGAAATAAAGCTGAACATTCTATCATGAGAGCTGTGTGTGTGCTGGAGGATGAGTCAGAGAATATCTACCTCATCGACTTGGGGAATTTAGCATCTTTTCAACCTTCAGCATTTTTATTCCTTTATATGGATATATGAAGGATGCTGAGATAGACAAGGGGATTTCCTGGACTAAACGAGACGTGGCTACTTCCTACATGAACAAGGACCCGTTAGATTAGAAAAGAATTTACTAGACAGGGAAGCACAACCACCACGAGTGTATGGAATAAGTCGTGTGGGTGGACAAGACAATGTGTGGGAAAGACATGAGAAACCAAGGTCATCCAGTCCCTGAAGTTGGAACACAAAGGGGAAGATCATGAGATATTCGGTGGGAAATTATTGACTCTCTGCAGCTACTGTCTCTGTGGGTATATAGCTAGGCTTCTGGTGGTGGCATGGGGCCTCTGTTAAGCAGCAGGGCCAGCAATCAGGAAGAAGAGTTGGACAAGGAGCAGAGGAGAGTGAGGGAAAACTGGACCTGCCTGGTACTTCTGTGTCATTCTGTCATTCTATCTGACTGCAAAGACCTTTGGAGAATACTAGCCACTATGTCACTTCCGTCTCCCAAACCCCAAGTTCTTTTAGTCCATGCTAACCTGGAACCATACAGGGCAAGAAATTCTGGAAAATTTTGTTTCCAGCTTGACCAGATTGACTTTGCAACAACCAGCACAAGGGCTATCTCTAGTTGGTGATAGCAAGGCAAACTGTGAGCGAGCCATTAAAAGGCAGCACCTAGCAGCAAGGAACAAGGTGTGCTTGGCACTACTCCCCCTGTGGGGAGCAGTCCAGCAGCTGCATCAGGTTAGTGCTTTCTCTGTGGCTTCCTCCGACTCTGGGTCTTTAAGTAGATCCTCCGTTTAGACTGTCCACACCACAAAAGGGTTCCTGACCGCGCCTGTCACCCTGTTCATTCCTGGCCATTGGATTGTTAAACCTTGACGTCTGGTTGTCTCCTCTTCTTTCCACCAAATTGTTCAGCAGAGGCACTTGCCCAAGCCCTGCCTTAACCATGTTGCTCCCAATTGTTTAGTCTAAAGCTAGACAGGCTTGGGATGTCCAAGACTCTTGCCAGGCCAGGCTCCCGGCTAAGCCCAGCACCCCCTACAGCCATGCCTAGCTCTATTGTCCCAACTTCTGTCCCAACTGGGAGGCCAGTCATCTTTTCCGCTTACCAAATGAGCGCACCGACTGCTCTGATGTTGAAACCCTGGTGTTATTAGTGATTTTTTTCCTGTAGTTAGCAGACTTCCTCTCACTTAATAAAGGGTTTTTCTACACTTGAGTATGAACTAAGTAGATTCATTTGAGGACTATATGGAGCCGAGGAAAGTCTATGGATTTGGTGCCAACAGACTAGCTTCCATATATGTATTGTGGTAGTTAGATAAACACAAACAAACAAACAACAAACAGAATGCTTGGAACCATATCAGATATGGCCCCAGGTTAGGATATGAATGGGAATTCAGGGGTGGGATTAGCCTTCAAATAGCAGAATTTCAATTAGGAAGGCATGGAGTGATATCTTGCTGTCCTGCCAAGTAATTTGTGCCTTCCCCACACACATCTTATTCAGACTAGACTAATGACTGGATCGGGATCACAATTCTAGCTTTTGTTAGCATTGTGATTCTGGACACATCATTTAACCTCTCTGGGTCTCAGTTTCTTCATCTATAAAATGAATAATTCTTACATTTCAGGCTTGTTGTAAACATTAGGTATTAGAACATAAGCATCTCAAGTGTCAGGCACACAGGAGTTTGTGGTGAATAAATCAAGGCCCTTATTGCACTAGTAAATTCTAGGGCCTCAACCCTAGCTTGACAACTGAAACTTCATTACTAAGTTTAAACAGACCTTAAAGAGCTACAGCAAGAGGCAGCTGTCAACTATTAATTCCCGCAGGTCTCTTGATTGTGTAAGCATGTTCTTGTTGAATGTTCAAGGTTTGGACTGGAATAAACTGTCCAAATGGAACAAATCTAGGAGGGACTCAAAGCCCCACAACACGAACATTCAGGATCTCATCTGAGCTAGGAAGCCAAAGGCTAAGGATTGAATGTGGTTGATCTGGGGTCTGGAGTCCTCTCATCAACAAACCTCAACTTTAATCGTAGTGTTTCTCCCCACACTGAGCAAATTAGTCCCCGAGGACCTAATGGAACTGGAGTACCAGCCCTGGAGGGCTGCCTCTGGACATCTTACCAGGAAGGGGTTTAAGCCGCTGTCTTCTGAAGTTCTGGACTTCTCTATGACCAGCAGCTGCACACAAATCCCGTATCTAAGATGTATACTGCTGCGATCCTGTTCCTAATTCTCTCGTAGCAGCGTTCTGGAGCTGGATTCTCCCTTGTAGGATAAATGTCTTTGCAGTTGAATAGCATTTGGATCCTGAAGGCTCAGAAGAAACCAGGAGCTCTCATAGTCTACCATACCTATGTGGAACTTTGAGCATCTGTGCACGGTGTGCAAACTTACCCAGTGTCAGGGTGAGCTGACCTCTGCCTTCAGAATCAAGGAGCCTGGACCACAAATACAAACAGAACTCTTAACTTGCCCTGGAGAAACTTGACTAGCTTATTTGGGCATCATCTAACACCTGCAAGCATTTGACAATTTCTATAAAGGGTTGATACAGTATGGCTTTTATTCACACCTATTGTTACCTCTTAATCTCATTGTCATTGAATTGTCAACTAATGTTAACTTTTGTGATTCATCTTCAATGAATCTTTACTGCTATGGTCTTCGTGCTTTCACATGTTTATATATTTGGTAACAATCCTGGGAGGTATAGGTCATAATCATTTTAAGAGTTAACACATATAGAACACTGACTATGTGCCAAGCACAGTTCTAAGCATTTTATTAACTCATTTCTCCATGTAACACTCCTGTGAGGTAGTTCTTATTAATATCATCATCATCACCCCCATTTTACATGATTACACCCCCATTTTAATATATTATCTAAGGTCACATAGCCAGTAAGTGGTAACACTTGGCTTCAGACCCAGGCAGTCTGGCTCCATAGTTCATGCTCTGACCACTACACTATCCAGCTTGCAAGTTTCATGAAGCCCAGACTCAGTCAGTAAGTGACTTGTCCAGGGACCCACAGCTGGTAATGAGTGAAACCACTAGTCTTCCTCAGGTTTGTGGATTCCAAGGTTTGATCCTTTCTCATTATTCCATGCTTTGTCCATCAGTTACAAGGTGTGATCTTGGGCAAGTCACTTGATTTTGTTGATTTTTTATTTTCCGCTTATAAAATGGAGGTAATAATGCTTAGTTCACAATGGTGTTCTGAGAATAAAATAAAATTAATTTCACAAAATGTTTAATTTACTCCCTAGCACATGATAAATGCTCGATAAATATTGACTTACTAACTAATGGATTCCCAAGAAAAGCTCTTTATTCTTAATAATTGATAAGATAAAATTTACTAAGAACATGTTAACTCTGGAAAATACAATGTATGTAGTACAAAATTGATGGTTTTACATAATTTCTGTTCCCTAAACCTTGATAATTGCATTTAGCCTTGGCTGGCTTTAGAACTAGCTAGCTGTTGTGTCATAGAAGTACTTCTCATAAAGAGCAAAAAAGCTCTTACGTAGGCCCTTACAAACCCACTCCAATTAAGATTCTGTAAAAAAATTCAGACGTTCCTGATCTGTGTCTCTATACTGTCTTAAAATAGCATTCTTTTATTTCCATATCAAAATTTTAAGGTGAGTTAATGCTGGAACATTCTGTTTTCTTATTCTAAAACAAGGTTTTGTTGACCTGATTTAATCTGTTTTCTCATTGTCTCATAATACTTTTGTTGACAGAATCAAAAGAAATGATCAGGTTAAGTAGTAGAGCACTTTACTTTTTTCTTCTAAATAAAATTGTGGTGTACTTAGACTTCAAAGAGGGAACATGGTGTAAATATCCTCTAGATAATTGTGCTATGGAAAGTGAAAGGTCTAGACAATAAAAGGTAAGAGCCAAGAATATTTTGAACTCAAAATGGATAGGGATATTTTTGTAATGTATGCAGTAGCTGAAAATGGATCAATAGAGCAAGAATGTTAGTGGTTTTTGGAGCGTGGTATCCATTTCAATGTGTATTTGTGGTTATATGCAGTATTTTTCACATTCACAGGTCCGTTCCAGTCGATGTACACTGCCACCATCCCAGCCCACCAACTCTTATGTATGCGATGACATTAGTTTCTTGATCTTCATCATTTAGGTCATAATATGCTCCCTCACAAATGTATTAATTGATTACCCGTTGCCCTCAAGATGAAATCCAAGCTGGTTAGTCTGACTTCAAGGCACACCATTGTGAGGATCATGCAAGATAATACAAATTGATTCATTAATTCACTCATTTAGTGTAGGTTTATTGACATCTTGCTGGCCCGTTCCCTGTATTAAACTTTGGGCATACAGATGGAGATCATGGTCCTTGCTCTCAAAGCAAAGTGCTCACTTAGAGGAGGAGGAACATGGTTCACAGTGCAATGTGGTAGAGGTGTGATAGACGTAAACCGAGGGTACGTGGAGGTTCAGAGGCAAGGCACCAACTTTTCCAACTTGCCTCCCACTGCTGTTTAGTCAGCCTCTCTGTGCTTGATTGATCTATTTGCAGTTCTCCTAAATATCATGCACATTCTCATCCCTCTGACTTTGAGGATGTTGTGTTTTTCATGCTCGATCTCTTCATTTTCTGTTTATTCATTCAACCAACATGGATGAAAGTGTACTGCAGGCCAGAATATGTGTGCTGTACACTGCCAGTAAGTGAATGAGAGAGGCACAGCCTTACCCTCGAGAAGCTGATTGTGTTGCCTTTCCCCATCCCTCCTGCTCCCTTTCAACCCTCCTTCTCTGACCAGTAGCCCATGGTGATGGCTTTCTTCTCGAGTTCCAGTAAACCTATTGTCTGTCACATGTAAAATCTTGTACAATTATCAGAGGCTCAGTATTTACTGGTTTATTAATTTATCCGTAATAATAGAAAACACAAATATCATAGAGAAATAAAAATTTTAGATGATTTTAACACTCTTCTCTGATTCCTTTAGCTGGAGGCTGGTTGGCAATCCCCGTGAGACTCAGTCTCCTCATCCGTTAATGTGGCAGGACGAACTAGAAATTCAAGTTCTCTTCCAAGTACGCAGTTAGGTTTTTTTAAATTGAACATTTTGGTATAGATTTAATAAACTCGATTGAATTTCTTCACACTTATTTCAGATGCTCATCGGTGTCTGGAGGAGGGGGCAGGAGCCAAGGTGGAGAAGGAAGAGGATGAAAAAGGAAAGGAGAAGCCGCAGGGGCTCCATCGGGAGGAGGGTGGAAACTCACTGAAATGAGGGCAAAGACCTTTCTTTGCCGAGAATATTCCATTTTCAGGGCTTATTTCTTCCTATTGCCCATGTCCAATCTTGTGGAAAAGCTGTATTTGTTGTTAACCCTTTGTATAGAATTCACATATTGAAAAGCCATGGCTGGATCGTAGAGTGAGAACTGTGTGACTGACTTCCTAAATCTCTCAGTGCATGGCTCATCTAGTTAGTAAAAGTTTCTAAAAAGAGACCCAAAGTGTATCTTTATAAGCATATTTCAATAAGGTTCAATGTTAAAACCTCCAAAAACAAGTAAACAAACTATACTGGGTTCTCATATATTTCTGATGTTATAATCAAAGGCTCATGAACAACTCCATTTTTCTCTTAGATATATTATTTCAGAGCAGATCTACTGGGTAATTCACTTTACTTCAACATTTATTTTATTGAAATAAATAAAGCATACCTATTGTATGCTTGACAGTAGTTTCTATTCTCAAGGTGTTTATAATCATCGGGAGTACCTATTATTAGTTATAAAACAAGTATTTTATAACATTTTCTATGACATATTTACATTTATTTTCAATTTCTTCGTGCTTATCTGTGTATATATATGCATATATTCATGTAGACATATACTCGTACATTCATAACATTCAGGTGTAATTATGCATACACATATATACAAGGATGGAGAAAAATATTTATTTGTGTATATTTACAAATAGACTTCTGCACACCACACAAAAAGAAAATTTTCATACTTATGCGAGATTATATCGCTAAGAAAACTTCTTCATGATTGAATGATGTTGCTCATGATTCTACATGGTTTGGATCATGCCCTCTTTGCACATCTGATGAAAGCTATGGAACCTCTCCTAAGAAAGTACCTGATGATGTGAAATTTTAGACAGTCGGTGCACTCCTTCAAGTTCACTTTTGTACCCTGGGTTGGGAACCTCAGGCAGAAGCAAGAGCAGTTTCCTATAGAAAATTTTGAACTTGCAGGGTATTGTCCTGTCCAACAGCTTGATGTCACCTTTTTAAAATTGAAATGTCCACAAATCCCTATTAACATGCAAATAGAACACCTAAATCCTGCACAGTTTGAAGTTCTCTGTCGTGAATTCAAATGAAGGTAAACAGCCCAATGAATGAACCATTCACAGTTATATTTAAATATCACATCATAGTCTTTTATGAATCAGTGCATGTAAATCTTATTTTTTCCTGTGACAAATCAGGAGGGCAGTCATGGATAGACTCATACAGTTATCGTTGGGAAGATTTTTCTCTTTAGGGAGAGGTAACATCACTAGGTGGGATTTGGAGAAGTTGATTTCTTGCTGGCTGTTTTGCCGACTTTTCCATAAATTTCCCTG
This sequence comes from Equus quagga, assembly GCF_021613505.1. NCBI lineage: Eukaryota > Metazoa > Chordata > Mammalia > Perissodactyla > Equidae > Equus > Equus quagga. The sequence continues at coordinate 6,722,331 of NC_060267.1, read as the reverse complement.
TGACAGATCTGAGACCTGGAAATCGCTGTTAGTCTTCTCTTGTTGATTGCGGCGTCTGCCTTCTTGAACTGCCATTTCACTCCCAGCAGTTAGTTCTCTGATGTTATGCAAAACATATCTGCCTTTTAACTTGTCTGATCCAAACCTCACTCGCCATCTGCATTTTTTACCCTTTGATCCCTCTCTGCATTGCTATTTATCATTATCAAAAAGCTGTCGCTGAAGGGTGGGCAAATTCAAAGGTGCCCAGCATTGCTTTTGGACCTGGATCCATAAAATCAAGTCAGTCTCATGTCTGGTGTGTTTTCTGTAACCTGACTGCATCCATCATAAGAGCACTGCTCTCCTCTGTATTTACTGAGTCAAGTAAAGGACGGAATGTGAGCATTATCTTTAAAATAATGAGTAACTTCCTCCCTACTCATAGCATACAGCAACTTAGTCATCCGTGAGAGCCTTTTCGAAATATCACTGTATAATTTTCCTCCTTAACTACTAGCACAGTTTTAATTTTACATTACATTTGTGTGACTATTTAATTAATATCTGTCTTTGCTATTATATCATAAGCATCGTGGGTCAGGAAGTGGGTCCAGATGGCTCATCTGTATATTTCTAACACCTAGCACAGTGGCTGGCTTATAGTAGGTGATAATGGATATGTGCTGAATGAATTTAACCTCACCCAAATATTTTGGAATTTTCTCCTTCAGAATTATCTTCAGAGTCAGTTTCCCAGCAATAAGAGAATGAATGGCTTTCTCGATTTTCTCTGAAGAGCATCAGCGCATCTTGGTCTGCCTGCTGTTTGCCTTTCTCTCCCTCTTTCCTTTGCTCCACTTAGCTCCCCTCAAGTGGCCTCTTTTTCCTCTCCTCTCAGGGCAACTGAAGCAACCACTGGCACAGTCATACTGATGCTGACCTGGACCCCAATGCGGGGACCTTGGGATAGGCTGAGGAATGGAGGCAAAATAAAGTGTTGGCTGAAATGCTCGTTGCACTGGTTAAATTCATCTGCATGCTAACCAACCTGGGGTTGCTGTGAAAGCCTTAAGTGGGTGCAATTAGCTGGACACTGTCAATGTCATTGCTGAAGGTTTAGGACTCCAGTTTAAAGTGAGTTGACTATAACTGAGACAGTTTGAAGTGAATTGATGGTGTTAATAGTCATTATTTATGGTGGGGGAGGGGCTGAACTTACATGAGACTGTAGCTGTCTCTTTTATATATTTCTGTTTTATATATTTTAGTTTTTTTTTTTACACTAGGGTTATATTTACTTTACTAATTTAAAAAAAGATATGCAGCAACTATTTTTAAGTATCACAAGGGAATTGATGCCCTCAAGTCATTTTTGAGAATTTACCAATTTAAAAAGCTTCAAAAGTATCATATAAAATTGAATGAATTTATAATAAAATACATGCAGATAAAGTTATTGAGCTGAGAGTAAAATCACCTAGAATTATTTTATTTTGAAATCAATACATAAAATTATATGGTGTATTGGTCCAGAGAGGGCTCAGAGCCCCGATGCTTCAGGATGCTACTGCTTGCCAGCTATATGACTCTAGCAAGTTACTGAATTTTATGTGCCTCAGTTTCCTCATCTGTAAAACAAGGAGAGTCGTGGCTCTTACCTGACACAGTGTAAAGCATCCAGAAGAGGCCTAGCTTATGGTAATGCTAAATCACTATTGTTGCTGTTGTAATTGTCATGTTGTATTTCAAACAATGTACACATACATAGGGAGAGATTTCAAAACATTAATTCCCTATTTATCTACCAGAGTTTATTGTTCATATACACAATTTATAGTTGAGAGATAAGTAATGGTAATTTGCCTGATATCTATAGAGTTTGTTCTTCTCCCCTGACTGCATTCCCCTTTATTAAGTACTAATTGAGTAAACAGTCATGTGCGACATAACGTTTCTGTCAACAATGGGCCACATATACAATCGTGGTCTCATAAGATTAGTACCACATCTCCTGGGTGTGTAGTAGGCTAGCCCATCTAGGTTTGTGTAAGTACACTCTATGATGTGCACACAATGACGAAATCACATACCCATCTCTCAGAACGTATCTCCATCATTAAGAGACACATGACTGTATTTATTTGTGGTGTCTACAAGCACGTGGGCAAAGGAGTGATATAGAGGTTGGTCGTATACTCAGAGAAAAAATGGTGGTCTGGCATGATGATGACGACAATGATGCTGTTAGAGGTTATACACCAGCTCTCCTACTTGCATACTAGCTGTGAGACCTTAGGCAGACCACTCAACTTCTTTGAGCCCCTTTTCTCATCCCTGAGATCAAGATATTCTCTACTCCACTCAGTTGCTGTGAAATGATTCCTGTAAAAGTGCTTTGTGAACTTTTTATTTCTTGATTCAGTATGCTAGTTCCACCTTAGGAGCCATGTGCCACTCATGTTTCCCTATACCCTTCCCCAAAACGTTTCCTTCCCCTCTCCTCCTCTAACCTCTCCCTCCTTGTCCATATACTCTTTGAGGTTGTGCGTTTATTTCAGACCCTAAACTCAGGGCGTGCAATCACCCATTGGTGTAATTTGTCCCTAAATTTTTTTCTCACTGGTCCTGCCGCTAGTTTAAGGCATTGAAAGCCAGGGAGATAGACATGGTTTAAAAATTCACTGAAACGCAGTGAAAGCAAGATAACCTACCTGACTATAACAGGAAAACAGTCATGGCAAACAGGGTCATTTCTTTATGAGCTAAAAGCAATAGTGTTCTCTTTAAGTGAAAGAGAGAGCCGTTTTTAATCTGCAAAAACTGCTGCCTTTAGTTCCAGTGGTAAGTAAATATTTATCCAACAGTCATAATGGTGCTGGGCAGGATGATCAAAAAGAGAAAACTGAGAGTCATTGTGCCTTTAGGATCCTGTATTTAGAGGTAACACTTAGAGACACAAATTCATGTGTAGCGTAGGAAGGGCTGATGGCCTGTCGGTATACACAGGCGTGCACACACAAATGTACTACTATGTCTGCAAAAAAAAGCAATGTGATCATTTAGAGATGATGTGAGTGCTGAAAACATGGTTTAACTTTTTAAACTGGTGGTTTACTTAGTATGCAGATACAGAGAGCAAGTCATAGTCGAAGTTAAAATGCAAAAGAATATTTAAAACCAGAAAATACTAACTTTGAAAACTTCTTATATAGTTTTTCATTGCCACAACTTCTCATCAAGATTGCTCAGACTGTATTCCTGAAATCTCCTAGTTCACATGCACTTCTTTAAAAAAACAGAAAAAGTCCTATTAAGGCAAGGCCTTTGCTTTTTGAGCCTCTGGCTGTACTTACTCACCATTCAAATATAAAGACTCTGTATTTTCAGAGCCGTCCATCACAAATGAGACATATAATATTTAAGTTAATAGTCAAGTTAGTTCAGTTAATGTGACTAGTCCCATCACATATTTCTAACTTAAAGGGTCTTGATGTGCACTCCATTGTAAAGTATCCACCATATTATGTGGTGTACTGTGCTGCTGTTTAGTTTCTCTTATTAGATGACTACAAGTCCACCCATAATTTTTCTCTGCATCTCGTTCATCAGCCTTAGAGTCTGAAATGACCTGGGACCCGAGAAGACCCAGGATGCCACTTGTGACTTGTCCCGTGGTTTGTGACTTCCCTTTAATAGATGGTCTTCCTCTTTTCAGTGGATATTTGCAAATGTTTCACTGAGTAAATTGACAATCTTTGTGGGAATAAGTATAGTACAGATCAAAATCCAGGCTAAAAGAAGGTAAAGAAACCTTCTCTGGCCAGAAAACTAGTTCTGTAAGAGATGAAGCTTGTGTTAGTGAAGTAAAGGGATGGTTGAAAAATTCTCTCAAAAGATAGTGGGCAATGGGTCAAGTACCACAAGCGTTGGTTTAATTCTGCTTGGTGGGGAGCTACAGAAGCTGATTAAATGCTGAGCCCATTAGAATTGCCAGAACAGTAGCTGTGGTGGGATTTTTATAGCTCATCTGGGTTACTGTTATGAAAAAGAAGAACCATTAAGGTGAGGTGTAGTTTCCAAGAAACTCTTTAGAAGACACTAGAGAGAGAAGGAGATGGAGAGAGAATCAACGAAGGAGCCATAAATACTCCATGGATCAAAATGTAAAGGATAGAGGAGGATTGGCCCCATGGCCTAGTGATTGAGTTCAGCATGCTCTGCTTCGGCGGCCCAGATTCAGTTCCCGGGCATGGGTCTACACCACTTGTGGGCAGCCATGCTGTGGTGGTTACCCACATACAAAATAGAGGAAGATTGGCACAGATGTTAGCTCAGGGCAAATCCTCCTCCTCCTCAAATAAAAGCAAAGGATAGAGGAAAAACAGTTGCTCCCTAAAACGATAGCATCACTGAGCTTCTAGTGTTGTTTTCTTCTCTCCTGGTTAGTGAGCTGGCCAGTTATGACATGTCGCTATTGCTGCCAGTGTTACACTGTTCCAGGTCTAGTTATCTAGTCTGGCTATTGGTAACCTCTGCTTCTCGCTTCGTATTTTCTTTTTGCCTGTGACAATGGAAGTGAAAGTCAAAATCAGTACATTTTTTGCTTGTTAGCAACACTTGTAAATGTTTGAAGGGGAGGGGGTGATAACTGACGACTAAAGTAAAGCTTTTCCAATTATATCTGATATCCTTTGCCAATGTATTTTTCCCAATTACCATGGATAATTGCAAACTAATTGAGCACTATTAAGTAATACTTTTAGGTTTAATATTTGGATGTCTTCATCTAAAATCTTACTACTACCGGCTTCCTTATAACATAGCTATTGACATTTGCTGTGGACTCATGCCAAGAGGCACTAGGAGGTGGCGGTGCCAATCTGTGACTGGAGCCCAGGCAATGTTTGTTCAACGTGTTGGGCTGGGTATCCCCTGCCATTTGCTGAGAACGGACAGCTTCGTTATGTGAGGTTTGTGTGTCCCAGCCATTGTTTTGTGACATCTAAGATTACTTCAGGGGATTACACAATCCTGCAAAAATAGTCTCAAAACAAGATTTAAATTAACCTTAATTTTGTAGGCACTCCCCTTACCCCTGCCTCTTTTGGGAGGAGGAGGAATGAAAGAAGACTGTCATGATGTGAACTCAATTTTATTTTTCCCTCCAGACAAGAGAAAGCATTTATTGAAGATCCACCACGTGCCTGGCAATGTATCTACATGAGAGATAGAGTAACCCTATGAACAAACAGAGTTTGTAAATGAAGGAACTGAAACTATGAAAAATCCAGATGCCTAACTCAGTTGTATAACTATACAGAGCAGCTTGGGAATTTTAAACCTAGTTTCTGTAACAAATGTGTTTACTCCTTCTAGTGCGTCACACTCATTGTCTGGCAACTTAAGTTCAGGGACTACGTCTTAAGTCTTTGCCCATCCTGCAGTCTACAAGTGGAAATCCAGAGTCAAAGACACGAATTTTAACTAATTGCTTGGGTAAATCACGTGACCTCTCTGGGTCTCACACTTCATTTATGGGTAGATCACAATAGTTAACATTTATGGACTACTTGCTCTGTGGCCGACATTGCTCAGCACATTATACTCATTAGCTTGACTAATCTTGTCACCCTCTACACGGCATAGGTATAATTAAACCTTTTATATGAGAAGAGGAGTAGGAGACCGAGAGAGATTAATAGTTTGGGCAAGTTCACAGAGCTGAAATTGTGGGCACTTGATTCAAATGTAGGCTCCGTGACCCTTAACCGCTGTCCTAACCAGCTGTCTGGAAGACGGTCTCACGGCCTCCTCCAGCTCTCCAGTCTGACTCTACCCAGCTCCAGACATTCTCATCTGGAAGAATTCTTTGGATTCTCTAACTCTTCCTTTTTAGAAACTTTTACCCACGATGATTTTTAAAATAAAGTTAACATTTGGAATCCTCCACAATTAGAATAGTTCTCCACCGGTTAACCTCTAATGCTGTTCTTACCTATTTATTCTGTTATTCCATAGTTCCTATCTAGCACAGTTTACTTTCTTCTTCAAATGATTTATACAAGCCAAGTCTTAGGTGTATCCTATTTCTCTGTCTGCAATTCCCCTTTTAAAAAATATACTGCCTCCCACCTTGTGAAAAATATGACCCAGTGCAGCATAAAGTATAGTTTCACATCACATCAGGAGACCACATCAGAACTCTTATGTTCACAGTAACAAGCCGGGATGCTGCAACTTGGGGTTACGCTTTAAAGGTGAGGAGTAAACACCGGGAACAGGTGATCCCTTAACAAACAGCAACACTGTTCTGATTCCGTCTGTGTTAAAACCGTCTGTCTCAAGAACAAAAGCAAATGGAAAAAAGCAATAAAAAGTAAAAGATTATTCAAGCCAATATTCCCCTTGGTGAATGTAAATATGCTAATTAACATTTTAAATGATGAGGATTCTGGGCAAAATATTAATTTATATTAAATTACCACTTAAGCATTTGGCCTTAATTTCCAGAATAGGTACAATTATCTAATTAGGGATGATGGAAATGAAGATAAATAGTAGAGGATGAAAAAGTACAACATAGTGAATAGGTGCTGAAAAATCTTATTTTTGTCAAACTGGATGTTCTATATCATTTATTGAGTTTCCAATCAAACATCGTTTCTTACATTTAGGATGTTTATTTTAATGACTCAAATTGGAAAGGAAGGAAATTTACAGGTATATCCATAAATCTACTACGTTCTGTTTTATTATTTCTCATTTTGCAAAAATGCTGCCTTTTTCTGGAAGCAGATTTTAAGTTAATGAATTTATGGGGAAGAATACATTGAAGTGTTAGGGCATTTGCATTTTGTAAAAACAAACAAACAAAACTTTAGGAAATAATACTTTCATATTCAGTAGTTTCTCTTATTTACTATTTATCAGCTTAAAAAAAAATACTGAGAACCTGGCAACCTTACTTAAGTAGTTCCCAAATATTTAATACTGTTTAGAACTCGTCTTTTCTTTCTGGAGCATCTGGTAAGGTAGGATAAGTGAAACATTTCAGAAAATTCCCCCTGAGTTGTTGGGAATCCAGGAAGAGCTTGTCTAAGGCTTACCATCACATTTTCTGAAGACTTCAATCCACACCCAGAATGAGTCTTTCAATAGGAGAGATGTGTTTCTCTGCTTAGGAGTTAAAGAGGAGAATTGATGGATGCTCCTCAAATACTGGCCAACTCTAAGAGAACATATTTAAAGATCTAAGATTTCATGGGTTCAAACTGTTTAAAAAGAAAAAAATCTATATTGAAGTGAATGGATTTTCCTACGTCATTTTTCTTTCATTTGTGTTTTCTGATACTGCCTACCTGCTTGACTCTGGGTATTTCTGAATTCTTTCCAGTCCTTATTTGACTGAGAACAATCCCTTTTCTTTTATGCTTCTCTATTGAAGTTTTGTTGGAAAAACAGTCAAGAGGAGGATGAAAAATGCAAAGCAGATTGGTAATGGTCAGAGCTGTTGACTTTAATACATGGAATGTCCTAGGGCTCAGGTCAGGGTGGGGTGGGGTGGGGTGGAGTAGAGAATCAGATACTTCCTTACCACCCAGTGAGTAGAAGGTCCCTAGTATGATGATTTATTGCTTTTTTTGGAAGACAGCCCCTAGGGCTGCTTTGGAAAGAAGCATCCGACTACATTCCTGAAGACGGTGATCATGTGTTTCTTTCCCTTGCTGGGTTCTTCTTAGACTTAGCATGGCTCAGAGCAGTTGCCCATCAGGCTGGTAACTACAAGCCTGAATTCTGAAACCTTATCTTTACTTGTCTGCTCTGTAACAGCCGAATCATGAATCATGTGTACCCTGCTGGTCTGGTGGGGGATGTGTGTGTGTGTGTGTGTGTGTGTGTGCGTGTGTTTGTGTGTGTGTGTCTGTGAAGGGGCATAAGCACACTAATAGTGAGCTTCTACCATGTGTCAGAGAGAGGTCAGGCACCATGTATGTAGTGGTGATCAAGGTAGACGAGGACCTGATCACCTGGAGCTTGTGTTCTGAGACAAAATTTGGGCAAAAGTACAGAAATGAATAGAGAGAGAGAGAGAAAGAAAGGAAAGAAGGAAGGAAGGAAAAGAAAGAAAGAAATATTGGATATGATAAGTGCCAGGGTGATGAGATGGAAAGATATTAGTGGGCAGGGGTGCTGTAGATTGGGTGGTCTGGAAAGGTCCCTTGGAGGAGGCAAAACTCAAGCTGAGAACTAAATGACAAGAGATATGCAGTTATACAAAGAACAATTTCCAAGCAGAGGAAAAAGCTAGTGCAAAGACCTTTGGGTTGAAATAATCTCCGTGCATGTGAGGAATATTTCTCCGGCTGGAGTGGAGTGGAGTGGATGAGGGGAGAGTGGTAACAGACAAGTGGGGTCAAATTATGGAGGGCTCTGCTAACGAGTGCCAGGAGTTCAGGCTTGTGATTGTGATTGGAAGCCACCTAGGGGTTTTCCGTCAGGATAAGGAAAGGGGAGGACTTGATCTGATATATATTTTTTAAAAGATCACTCACTGATACAAATTTTATAGGATCAAACATTTTAAAAAATAAATATGGAGAATGTTTTACAGGAGAGCAAGTTATTAGAATGGCGGCAGGAAGGCCAGGAGGAAACTGTTGGCGTAAGTCCAGGTGAGAAGTGATGTTGGCTCACACAGGGATTGGGTTAGAGGAGAAGCAGAGAGATGGACAATTTGGGATGTGATCTGATGATACAGAGGACAGGACTAGCAGATAGATCAGACCTGGAGGGTGAAGGAGAGAGGAGAATCAAGTTTAAGTTATACATTTTTGGCTGGAGAAACTAGATGGATGGTGGTACCTTTTGCTGAGTTGGGTAAAGATGGAGGAAAGTTAGACTGGGGAAGGGTTGTGGATTCAAGAGTTGTTTTGACCATGTTATTTTTGAGATATCTAAGTGACGATGTCAAGTAGGCCATTGGAAGCGTAAGTCCAAGGACTTAAATTTCATGACTATGACAAACCTGGAGATTTGATTTGGCTTTCGTCAAACCATTGGATTGGATGAGATTTAAGGGAGTTTGGTATGTAGCCATAGTCTACCCCAATATTTAGAGGTTGAGGAGAAGAGGAATGGTCAGCAAAGGTGTCTGTAAAGCAGCAGCTTAGTGAGATAAAAGAGAACGAGGAAGGTGTGATGTCACGGAAGCCAAGAAAAGGAGGTATTTCAAGAAGGATGGAGGGCAACTGTGTCGATTGCTGCTAAAAGAGGAAAGAGAAGTGACCTATGGATTTGGCCACACAGAGATCACAGTAGATCAATCTTTGTGGTAAGGTGCAGGCTGAAGCATATTGGAGTAGGTTAAGAATGTGAAGTAGAGTTCTTGACTAGAGGCAACGCTTCTAAGAAGTTCATAGTCAGGGGTTGGTCCCACGGCCAAGTGGTTAAGTTCTTGTGCTCTGCTTTGGTGGCCCGGGGTTCACCACTTTGGATCCTGGGCACAGATTTACACACCACTCATCGAGCCATGCTGTGACAGCGTCCCACATAGAAGAACTAGAATGACTTACAGCTAGGATATACAACTATGTACTGGGGCTTTGGGGAGGAAAAAAAAGAAGTTCTCAGAGGAGTTGTTTTTGTTTTTAGATTAGGAGAAATAGGAGTACATTTGTGAGCTGATGGCTGTGTGAAATAAAATTCAGTATTTGTAAAACATAATGAACTATAGCTTTTGTAGAACTGCTTAGAAATTTAAAATGCCACTTGATCTCTCCTAGTGGATTAACAGTTTTTTGTGGAAAGAAATTGTTCCTTTTCAAATTTGAAGAGTTTATGAGTTCTTAAGCAGGTTGAAGCCAAAAACATGCCTTATGAGAGTCATCCTCCAGGGATGAGGTTTGGAAGGTCACAGTATAAGGTAGTTTTTACACAGAGAGCAGAAAGAATGACAGGTTCTAGTACTTTTCAAAGGCTAATGCAGAGTTGGAGATACTTAAAAAAGAAAGAAGATATTTTCATGAGCAGATATTTAGGGAGATACCCAATTCACACCCTGGGAAAATACACAAATAAATCCAACTTATTTATTTTAAAAAGTGAACATGTATGGTAAGTCTTCTAGATGGAAGAGGGAAGGTAGGAGTGAGGCATTGCAGAAATGGAGACTACTGGCAGGTGCAGAGAGACCACGGCAATTTCCTGGGGAACTTGGGGAGGGTGAATGGGGGAAGGTCAGATATCTGGGTGGCATGAGCGAAGACAGGAAGCTGTGAGCGATATTAAGAGGAGCAGCGGATGGCCAAGGCCCACTGCAGCACAGGCACGGTTAGGAAGCAAGCACACGAGGATAAGCTGGGGCAATATTGCACTTGGCTTGAATGCCAAGGAAAGAACTTAATTTTGTGAGGATTTTGTACAGTTGGAAGTTTTTGAACAGAGGAATGGTCTTTTTGATATTAAAGTATACTTTTTTCTTTAAAGCTTCAGGGCGTGCTTGTGTATCCTAGTTGCAGTTTTAATTCTCTACGTGAGCCGTTGCCACAGTATGACAACTGACAGATGGGAGGTGTGGTTCCAGAACCAGGAAACGAAGCTGGGCCTCGGTGGAGAGAGCACCAAATCTTAAGCACTAGACCACCAGGGCTGGCTCGAAGTATGTTTCTTTTCGAAAGTACACATTCTGGCTTAACTTTCTGTAAGAGTTTCATAATAGAAGCTTTTGAAGTGGTCAAGCCAGGTGTCTTGGAGAATATGAAAACTAAAATAATAGCAATAGTGACCACTGTCTGTTTTTAGAATTGTTAGGTGGAAGGCACTGTGCTAGGTGTGTTACATCCATCCTGTAAGCTAGGTGGTGCTGGCCTCGTTTTAGAGATAAGAAGACAGGCTCAGTGAGGTTTAATAGTTTACCTAAGACCACACAGAGAAGCCAGCATGAGCATTTAGCCGGCTCTGCCTGAAAAGCTGGAACAGAACATCTCTCACCCTTGAAAAGTAAGAGATCTCTGCACTAAAGGGCAATAACTCCCACATTTATTGCTTTTTTCATTTGTGTGTAACTTAGTGGGCACTATCTGTCTCTATCTATCTGTCAATATTTGGCACTATCTGTCAAAGCTGTGGAACGATCCAGGGCCCTTATACCAGGATTGTGACCTTAATTTCCAGCTCAAGACTGCAGTTTCTGTGTGCATTGAGAGTCTACCCTAAATAATAGCCCTTGTCTGTGGTCTTGACATCTTGTCCAGGCTTGTCAGCTTCCTCTTGTTCCCTGTCAATTCTGTGTTTCTGATCACAGGGAACTACAATGCCCAGCCCAGGACACTAGTTCACACTCCAGGGAGCACCCCTCACACTGGAGTCCATGCAGCTGGCACCATGTCGCGTAGTTGGTTGGCCCCATTTCAGGTCTCCTATTGTGCTGAGATTGGACCCCCACAGGCATTGAGGCCCAGAAGCCCCAACCGAAGTTTCGTATGATCCTGTGGGCCCTGTGTTTTGGACTGATGACTTCATCTTCAAACTCCTCTGCCCCAGTTTTTCACCATTTCATCCTTCCTCCAGGTCACTCCTACGCGCCTGAACTGCTAAACACCCACAGCGCCTCGCACTGAACTTAGTCTAATGAGTAGGAAAGTGCTTTAGGAACCTGAGCACCTCATTCAGAGGAAATGCCAGAAACACATGGAAGCTGTCAGAAAGCAGTTTGAAAGATGCACTCACTCATTCATTTATGAAATATTTACTGAGCACCCAGGTGGGCCAGACAGACCCAGCATCACGGGCTTGTGACCTGTGCAGTCATAGAGGGTCCCATGCTCAGAAGGGCCCTGTGCTTGGATTAATGCGTTACTGTTACTATCGTGAAGTTCTTAATAATTTTATGGTTGAATATGTGTTTTGTAAGTGAAGTCTGTTGGGGCAATGGGGCGTGCACATGAGCAGAGGAATTACACACAACATGTGTGTCTACCTCGTTCCTCGCTGCCCATTCCCATACGGCATATGTAATGCCCATGAGTGCAGAATGCCGGTGGACCCGTAATAGATGGGAGTTCAGTAAGACTCAAAGCCAGTACGTGGTAACCGTGCTACATCTGGGACAAAGGATGCATGGGTGCTGACATCCCCAGAGGCCACGCTTCCCATTCAAACCAGATCTTGCTTCATACACAAGAAAGCAGGCATTGGTGGTCTAAGAAACATGGATGATCAAGCAACCTTTGCATACACTTTCTCAGTTTTGTTTCACTGAAAATGATGATACAGAAAGAGAAAGATAGACCTTGTTCCTTTCAGCTATTTCGGACTCACTAGTAGGCTGAGGGTGGATGGTGTTGGCAGAGTGTGCACATATGAAGAAGTGAGTTAAAGTAGTTGGTTAGTTGTGTGCAGCATTTCTACCATTCCAGTAAGAATAAACACATGCGTGTGCGAGCTGCAAAACACAAACTGTAATTCTGATGATTCCACACATGTGTGAAGTGCACTAATATTTGCATTTAAAGTTGGCAATACATAATATAAAGATGAATGGTAAAAATTCATCCTAAAAAATTACTTTAAATTTTTCTTAGAACATCTTAAGCGGCAAATAAAAACACCATGACAAGTCAAGAGAGAAAACATGGAAGGAAAACATTTTGTATTTTAATACTGTTAATAGTATTTCTACGTTACTTTTTGAACAAGCAGTCCTGCTTGACAATTTGCATGGGCCCCATAAACTATGTAGCTGCACCTGGGGCTGGGCACTGTGCTAGGAAACAGGAGTATAATGATGGACAAGTAAGACATAGACTCCTCCCTCACAGAGTCTACATTTCAGTGGGTAATTACATAAAAACAATTGCTATAAGAGGTACGAAGGAAAGGTACGGGTGTTATGAGAACATATAAAGGGAAGAAGCTGCTGTGGTGGGCATTGCTGATTGTCTCTTCAACAGCCCTTCTCCTTGCCAGCAACATGCGCCTCCTTTAGAGACTAAAACTGCCAGATGGTCCCCTCTCCTAGCGTCTAGAGTACGGGCATGTGATTAAATCCTTCCCAATGCTGTCTGAGTGGTGGTCTGTTATGAGAGGGTCCCTTTGGGCAAAGATTTTCCTCCCTGATAAAGAGAGAAACATGCAAAGAGAAAACTCTTCCCTTCTTTTCTACTTTAGACATTGTTGTGTGAGGACACGATGCTTGGCGCTGTGGTAGCCGTCTTGTGACCATGAGGGGAAAGTCAAGAAAATGGCAGAAAGCTCACCCAGTGCTCTAACATAACTCTGAATCTCTGGGTCCATCCAGAACTACATGTCTGTAGAGTTCTTGTTAGGTGAGGAAAAATAAATTCTCATAGCTAAAGACATTTTTGGTTGGATGTTCTTTGCTTACAGCCAAGACTTCCGAACTGACACATTGATCTAGTCTGAGTGATCAGGGAGCGTCCCCTGAGAAAGTGACATTTTATATTCACCAAAAGGATGAGCAGGAATTAAATTTTCAGAGATTTGAGAGAACAGAGTTCCAGGCAGACAGAATAAATGTATTTGAAGGCCCTAAATCAGGAAGGTGCTCGGTGTGTTTGAGAAGCTAAGACTCCGAAGTGTGTGTGCTGAAGACCAGAGCAGCATGCAGTCCAGCATCCTGGATGCCGCATTCCAGGACGCACCAGCAGACAGACGGCAGCCCCCTTTCCTTCAGGAGGATGGCGATAAGCTTGTCGCTGCTACTCTATCAACTGTTCGAGAAATTGGCAGCTCCAGCCCTCCTGTATCAGCCTTCCCACAGCAAGCTGGGGGCACAAGTTTTCTTTGTCTTTTTTGTTGACAGTCCCACTTGTGGGCAGTGGTTGCCTCACCTGCATGAAGTTACTGAGAGTGGTGACACAAACGTTATTGGAAGTTTTCACAAACTATAAACCCTTGGCACGTAACCCTTCTAGTCCTGATAAATAGGCAAAGTGATCTGAAGGAGGCTGAGTAAAACCCGTGGAGGCTTGCATCAGTACCTATACTTAACAATATTTTTATGAAAGACTTGGATGATTCCCCAAATGGTGAGAGTAATGAGAACAGCGAAGTCATCAGGCGTGTTTGTGTAATTGCAGTGTTAATGGTTAAAACCCGCTCAGCCTCCACGGGGGCGGTGCGGTCAGCTGCCTGACATTCCCACAGTAATGACACCTGGAGGAACGAGGCTGTCGGAGCCATTATCATCATCGTGTTTACCAAGCCAGCATCGCGGTCATGGGATTCAATGCGGGGATGGGGGGAGCTGTGGTTCGCAAACAGATAGTTCCCTCAAAGGCTCATATAAACTGCAATTATGGGACAGTAGCAACTTTCTGTAATTTGTGGGAGGGAGGGGATGAAACCCTGGGCCCTGTGTTAGAGATGAGAAGGAAAATAAGAAGGGAAGGAAACTGCATTTTATTTGTGTTTTTAAAAACTTACGTGGCACCTGTCAGCATGATAGAAGCATGATCTCATTAGGCCTCCTAACAGCAGTATTAGGCGCCCAGATGAGAAGAGGAACTTGAAGGGATGGGCTGTCTACGTGGCTTGTCCACAGCATAAATGAACTGAAGACGCCAGGGAAATAAAACCAGCGCTGCTGATTTAATGAGTGGTTCTCTCTTACCTTTTCTTCTGGTTTTTAAACCTTGACCCAGATTGGGCAGGAAATAGGAGAGAATGCACCGGGGCAAAAGCTGTTGCTGGCCTCGTGATGTTCAAGTGGAAATAGCCAGCACGCTAAGTCACCCCATAATCTTCTACAAAAGAGCTCTGAACCTGCACTGGTATTTGAGTGGATTTTCAAGGAAAATCCAACTGAAGTATCTACCTTGAGCTAGAATAGGCATTCACAGCCTTCCCATTTTAGTGTTCTCTCTTGTTCATTCATTCATTCAACGAACATTGGTTGAGCACCTATTATGTACCAGGCACAGTGCTAGGTACTAGGAATACAGCAGTGACCCGACCAAGCAGGGTTCTGCTGTCATAGAGCTCACCTTCTACAGGGAGGGAGACAGGCAATAAAGGAGTAAGAAATAAATGCAGAAGAGAATATCGGGGAGTGGTGCCCGCAAAAGAAAACAGAACAAGCGAAAAGGAAAGAATGTGAGTCTGGAGGATAGGGTTCCTTCGGATGAGGTAGCCAGGGAAGGAAATTTAAAATGTGAAATATGAATGGAGATCTTTGGGGATAGATTCCTGGTGGAGAAGTCTGCAAGAGCAAAGGCCCTGAGGTAGAAACAAGAAAGGCAAAAAGACCTCAGTGTGACTGCATTGCAAGGAGAAAAAGGGCAAGTGGTAGGAATGCAGTTGCAGAATGATTCATTCATCCATTCAAAAAAGATGGAATACTATATGCCAGTTAATGCATTAGACGCTGCTTCAGAGGAAAGTTATATGCCTTCTTTTGTGGGTTCTTTTGTGAGATTCTCCAGAATTATGAAATTTAAGAGAGAAAATGCCGCACCCAGTGAGTCTTGGTCTCTTGTCTCTTTCCTGCCTGCTCTGCATGAGGCGCTTAATAACCTTATTTTGCCTGAATGTGCTTTCATAGAAAAAACCCAAAGACGTTATTCCATGCCTATTTTTAAGGTAGTTTATGAAATAGCAATGAATACAGCACAGTTTGTTCCAGTGTGTCTCTAATAATCAAGTGCTCTCTTACTTGGCATATTTTGGCTTCCACAAAGGAATTCTAATTGGGAGGATTTTTGCAAAATCAGCATTTAGTGTTCATTTGGCAAATACTTTGTTAGTATAATTGCCTTCAGTGGATAAGGTTACTTGAAGTCTCCAACAATCTCTGTCTGGACCCTGACAAATGGCTCGGCAGAAGGTCTCCAGGCAAGTGGAACTGGCATGGATTCCGGCATTTCTGGTTTTAGATTCGTGTATAAATCCAAACCACTTCACTTAGATCCTGGATCCAAGCGCACACATGACTTCTTTTTTCTGCTATGACCAAAGCTCTGATCATGTACGGAACCTCAGAAATCTCAGAAAGACTTACAAATCGATTATTATTTGCTTCTTGTTTTCATTCCCTTTAGGTTTAGATTTTACGGTCACTTGAGCCAGTGCGGGTAACGCAGGCGCACCTCTGTTGTTTTAGCCTAGCTGCTTGGGAAGGTTTGCTTGGGGAAACTGAGGAAGGTTCGGATAGTTGATTGGCTGGCATAGCTGATTTGCAGAAATCAATGTACACTCTATATTTTTGGTGCTGCTTGAAAACAAATTATGTCTGTCTTGTTCGGATTACAGGTGTGAGAGAGTCTCAGAAGTTCATTACATAGTAAATTTGCTGATCTCCATCTCTCACTACTGTCACCGCTCTGAGTAGACAGAGGCCATATCTCACTCACAGCGTCTAGTATATGCTGCCTGGCATACAGTAGATGCTTATTAAATATTTGTAGATTAAATGTCAATAAAAATAGGAACTACAGTGAATTAGTTATAATTAAGACAATTTTCTCTGTGTGTGAGATAAACCAGTTTTTGAAATTTCTAACATATTCTCTTGTAATAGTTCATTTTCTTTTTATTGTTAAAAGTGGCTTTATATACATATACAAATTCTACAGATGTATAAATGTGATGATGTTGTATCATTGTTTTCTTCGTTCAGTCATTTTTTTGCTACATTCATTAGCTTCTTCCTCCCTCCACCCGGCAGCCCTTCAGTCCTTTGCCCCTACCTCCAAATCACATTAATAACCCGGTCACGTGTGTGAGGAAGAGTCTGAAGGAAAGAGGCGATATTCTGTGTTCTCATCTCAGCACCGCCACTTACAAGCTGTGTGGCCTTGGAGAAGTTTCATATATTTTCTGTGACTCAGTTTTCTCATCTGTAAAATGAAGATCATATGTGAAAGAGGTATGAGAATTAAAGGAACAAATAGATTTGAAGCTTTTAGAAGAGTGCCACCTGCCCATATACACAAAAATGGACTGGCTGTGGGCAGAAAGAAGGCTACGGTTCTTCACCACATGGGCCTCTCTGCAGGGCTGCTCCCCACGCGGCAGCTGGCTGCCTACAGAGCCAGCGGTCTGAGACACAGGGAGGAGGAACAGAGCCTTTTATGGCTGACTCCGGTGTGTGTAACATCACAGTTGTAAATGTGTTTATAGTGATTTTTAAAAGGCTACCTTTAAAATAGCTCCAGAGTTTCCAGTCTTGGTTAAAAGGTAACTGTTGTTTGGATGCATATCCACCAAGAGTTCTTACATGATTTGTTTTACTATTAAAAACAACTCTTTAATCCACCTGCAATTCATGACTATGTATGATACAAGGGTTTAATTTTATTTCTCCTTAATGGCTAGATAGTTAAATATACAAAATCAATTTTATAACCTCCCTTTATTCTGAATTGAATTTGTATCTTTATCACTAAGTGCTGTAACATGTAAATGCCCCCCAATCTCAGAGGTTTAATACTATAAAAGATTATTTCCTTTTGCTAACCTGCCCAGTGTGGGTGTTTCTGGGTGGGAGCTCCCCCAGGTTGCCTCTTCCAACCAGTGATTCAGGGATCCAGACTCCTTCCATCTTGTGGCCGCTCCATCTTCAACATGAGGCTTCTAAGCCTGCCTGGGTGGTCATCGCTGTTCCAGTTAGCCAGAAGTGGAAATGTCCACGGAGAATCAGATATATAGGGTTTTCACAGGTCAAGCTTAGAGGTGGTGAACGACGTTTCCATGCCTGTTTCATAAGCCAGAGCCAGATGTATGGCCACATCTAACCACAAGGGAAGACGGGAAATATATTCTAGCTATTTGTCACTTTCTATGCTAATGATCTATTGACTTGATTATAATGACTTAATGGTATGTTCTGATATTTCTTAAAGAAAGTCACCTTTACTGGTTCTCTTTAGTCACCTTTACTGGTTCTCTTTTTGTTATTTCTCTTCCCTTTTCTTGGGCATTATCCTTCTATGTGAAGCTAAATCCATTTTGCTAAATTCCAAAATCAAAATGAAATAACTGCAATAGAATTCTGTGTTGATTTTAATAGAGAATGTATTCAATTTAATATTATTTGTACAAGAGAAGATATCCACGTGCTCTTACTTCTTCCCAACCAAGAACGTGTATCTTTTCCTTTTTTGAGGTACTGTTTTATGTGCTTCCTTAAGATTGGGCTAAGCAAGAGACTGGGAAGGATCAGAAGGTTTCACAGCTGAGGTTTTTCTTTTGTTTTTAAATTGAGGTGTAATTTACTTGCTGTGAAATGGACAGATCTTAACTCCTGTTGAGATGTAGAGTGCTACCAGCACCTCAGAAGTTTCCCTGTGCCTCTGCCGGCGAATCTTTGCCACAAAGGTAACTACTATTTGGATTTCCAACACTGTAGAATGAGTGGTGTTTATTCTTGAACTTTACATGAACGGAATAATACAGTATGGACTTTTTCTAGTAAGGTTTCTTTTGCTCCACGTGGAGAGTCATCTACATTATTACATGTATCAATTTGTTCCTTTGAGTTACTGAGTAATATTCCATTGAATGGATATACCACATTTGTTTACTCTCCACAGGTTGAATGACATTTGGGTGGTCTCAGTTTCTTGCTATTATGTTGAAAGCTGCTATGTTTTTATTTCTCTTGATAAAATACTTAGGAGTAGAATTCCTGAGTCCAGGGGTAGGTATACGTTTAACTTTATAAGAAATTGACAAACAATTTTCCAAAGTGGTTGTGCCATTTTATGCTCCCACCAGCAATGTATTCTCCCCATTAACAGCTGTTGCACATTATATTAATCACTGTGGATTTGTCTTTCTGTTGTTGGCTGTGAAGTTTTGTAGATGTCCTTTACCAGGTAGAGAGAACTCTCTTCTATTCCTAGTTTGTTGAGTGTTTTGTAATGAAAGGGTGCTGGATTTTGTCAAATGCTTTTTCTATGACTATTGATATAATCGTGTGATTTTTGTCCTTTACTCTGCAAATGTGATGCATTACATCGATTTTCACATGTTGAAATAACCTTACATTTCTGGGATGAATTCCCAGAATGGTCATTGTTTTAAAATGTGGGTTTTATGGTTATTCAGAGGTGGTGAGGCGACCAGATCAGGAGATGATTGCCATTGAAAAGATAGTTTGTTGCTCACAGTTGTCAAGAAGAGAGGGCATGCTATGCCAAGGGGCGGGGTACCAATGGGGGAAGCACCAAGGTCAGTCAGGAGACAAAGGGAGCAACGGGAAAATGTGGGCAAAAATCTTTATTGTGGTTTCCATGGGAAGAAATGGGCAAGGCAGTGTAAACAGGTCAGCCTTAGGGCTTGATAGTTTGAATAATTTCTGTGGGCTCTGGGGTTTTGGGGCTGTCTCTAATTGTCTAGTACCTGGCTTTGGGTGTTTAGGGTAGAGGAATAGAGGTCCAGAGTGTGAGAGCCCTGTGAGAGCCTGATAAAGGAGATGGTTGACTATGGGCTCTGGATTGGTTGGTTTGCTTATGAAAGGAGCATTAGCAGATGGGCTGTTTACCATTTCTAGGATTTGGCTAGCCCTGGGAGGGATAGTCTCTCCAGAGTCAGCAAAGCCTCAGATGTCAGAGCATCAGGATAAAAGGCATGCTTAATATAGTCATGATGTATAATTATTTTGATACATTGCTGAATTCAGGTTGCTAGTGATTTGTTAAGGATTTTTGCGTCTATATTCATAGGGGATATGGATCTGTGGTTTTCATCTCTTGTGACGTCTTTGATTTTGGTATCAGGGTAATCCTGGTTTCATAGAATGAGTTGAAAGTGTTCCTTCTTCTTCTATTTTTTGGATGACTTTGTAAAGGATTGGTGTAACAGTTTGGTAGAATTCACCAGTGAAGCCAACTGGTCTTGGGCTTGTATTTCTGGTGAGTTTTTTGATTACTAATTTAATCTCTTTCCTTTTTAAAGGTCAATTCAGATTTTCCATTTCTTCTTGAGTCAGTTTTGACAGTTCGTGTCTTTCTAGGAATTTATCCGTTTCATCTAGCTTATCTAATTTGTTGTACAATTTATATATTTTGTCATTTAGATACAACTTTTCATCAACACACCATTTCATGCAATGAAGCAAAACCATAGGAAAGTCCTGTTAAAGTGCATGGGATGTCATCTCAAAATAAATCCTACTGTGTGGGGAGACAGAAATAGAGATATTGAATTATTGTAGTTGATCTTTTCTTTAAGGATCATTTGGTTATCAGATACCCACTAAAACTGGCTCAGGTGAAAAGATGAGTTATTGTAAGTATGATAGGATGTTAAAATGGAAATTCCAAACACTAGAGAATATAAAGGGTTAAGGTGTTGAAGATTAAGGAATTTGTGAAAAGTATTTCTTAGAGCTGTGTGCATTGTCCCTCCCTCCCCTCAAAGGGTTAGAGGTAGGTGGTATCTGATCCTCCCTTCAAGACTAGGAAAGGTAGTTTCAACAGGATTGACTGAGAGAGCAGATGGAGGACGCTGATTCTTGGTGTCGGACCTGACTTGTGCAAGAGCAGAATGAGAGGAGGTTGCTTTGGCATTAGTCTGCACTCCTGAAGTTTGCCAGGGCAAAGAGGCGTAGGTGCCGCCTAAGAATCAGGGGCAGACCATACACGTGAGAGAGGCAGTGTGATGTTGGATTAGGTTCTGTTCAATAGGGCCATCAGAATGGGAGATAAGACTGTAGTTAGATAGAGGCCAAGGATGGACCACAGGATTCCTAGGGGTTGTGAAAGAAATAATGGTGCTGTTCTATTGAGAGATGCATTTATCTGAGTTAGATGAGCTTCAGGAAGAGATGTCTAGCAACAGATTCCCTGAAGTACCTATAACAGTAATACAAACATATATCAAGCTCACAGAGAGGGAGAAACCAGCTTCTCACAGTGATAGGTAAGAACCTTCTTTTTCTTTGTCCCTCCATCCTCCCACTGACCACTCCCCTAATCCTTTAGGAATCAGAAACTGGCCAGTGAGTAGAAGAGGAGGTAGAGAGAACTGATGAAAAGGCTACTACCATAGCTTTCCCGGGTAGAAATTCCTACCTGGAGGGAAGGAAGTGTCAAGAACTGTGAAGGGTCTGAGAGTTTACCCTACTTGAAAGTTAGCCTGCTATAGTTTCATGGATGCTGGTAGAAGACAAAAGACTCTCGGGCTAAAGGCAAAGGACAGTGTATTACTCACAGCAATGGTATTTTTATGCTGGTTCCCTAAGCCTCAATTCCCACAGAGTGATGCAAAGAGGACCAGATTATATCTGTTCATTCAGTGGATTATGCTATAAGGGAGGAAGTCAACGTTTAGGGAATCTGAATGTTTCTTAGTGGGCAGTAAACATGCCTGCCCTTTTCTCTAGAGGGAGACATTATCTTTATTCTACTGATCAGTAAGCAATCTGCTCTTTCCTCCTGAGGGAGACACTATCTCTGTCTTCTAAGGCTGTTCACTATACAAAGGTCCTTGGGAAGATGGTGCTGAACAAAGGAAAGTCAGTGCCTCTCTAGCAAGATGTGCAGAAACAATGGAGACCCATGCGGAATCTTCCTCCCACAGGAACGAGCTAGAACTTCGAGCAAAATTGAAAGCTTTGTCCCCAAAATGGAACTTAATCTTCTAAATAGCAATATTTGAGACTTTTCTTCACTGTTTAAATTGACCCTAGGATGTTATGTTATATGAATGAGTAGAAAAGAAATTTAAACAGGGGCAGGGAAAGAATTCTCCCACTCCAAATAAAATGTGAAGGAGAAGCAGGAGAAAAAATTCAAGTTGCTTTATGATTAATTCTTAGCAGTTATATTTGATTAATGTACCTATTCCAAAAGAACTCGATGACTAATCCTAAAGTCATCAATGGCCTAGAAATCTGGAGTTAAAGTATAACCAAGACTTCTGCAAATTGGAAAGGAGAATTGCAACGTCAGGATTAGATAAATTCTATCTTCTCTCTTCTCTCTTTTTCTCTCTTTTGTTTGGCTTCTCAACTCTGATTTCTCTGTTTTTCTGTTTGGTTTTACTTTCTGTAGATTACCTTCCTCTGCTTGCTCATGTTTGCAATCTCCCTTGACCTCAGTGTGTGAGCAGCTCTGAATCGTCATCGTCCCAACTCTGGCTTTGCCTCTGCGTGAGCTTTGTGGCTAGATCCTGGCACCATTTGCCAATAGTCGTTTTTCCTCTTGGTCCAAACTCTCCAGGGAGGCAATCATATAGTTATTAAACTCACCAATGGATTAACTCCTCTTACTCAAGTGTCCAATTTGGTCAAATAATCTGGAGGTGGGGCTGGGACTGGGGTCTGGTGAGGTCATGGGGCAATAATAAGGCTGGAGCAGCCACAAACGTGGGTGTGTTCTCTGAAATGATGGCTGAGGGAGGGGCAAGCACACCAAAATGCATCTCTAAATCCTGATTTCAATATGATCTGAATTCAGAAGAATTTCCAGGCATAATGCATACAATAGGATTTTAAACACACAGCGTGATTTCTTTGTTGGTAAAGTCTACAAAATTTCGAGGAAATTGTAATTGTATTCTGTAAATATCCGATATTGGTCATAAGAGCTTGGTGAGTAGAGCTGGGTCAGGTCAAACCCATCCCCCTCACGGACAACCCAAAGCATATGTTCAACTGATGGGAGTTACATCATCCCTGCAAAGAGCAAATGGCCTAAAGCAAGTGAGAGGGACAATTAGCCACCATCCCAAAAATGCACACTAAGGACATTTTTCAAGGTAGTTTTCTTATTGTGGAAAAATCGATGCAATTTTGATGCCATTAATGTTATTTCTATAATAATTTAAATGACTCTTTAAAAGATATCAAACAAGAAAAGACAGGCATCTTTCTGTTCCTAGATAAGAACTGAAAATTTTAAGTAATCCTAAATCCTCTTATTAACAAAAGTAATTTTTATGAGCGCATGTTACTGTTGGCTTAGAGGAGACTGTAGCTTCTTAAATAACACAAAGCAAGGATCCTTTTAAACAGAATTCTGAGTAAAGATCAGGCTAATGATAAAGGAAGAGAATGAGACAGGGTGTCAATTTTGCTAGTTCTTTTTAAAACTTTTTCCTTCTCTGTTATTTCCATTTAGTTGTTTGTTTTATGGTGTAACAAATCGACCTTGCAGATTGATTTAAAAGAAAAAAGCTTTGAAAAGCTCTTATAAATATGTACGTGTTGACATATCTCCCCTTTTTATGTTTTTTTCCAAAGAAAAGCCTACTTACTACAAGGGACTATGGTTGATATCGTTATATTTATTATTATTACATAAAGAAACAAGCATTTCCTAAAACAAAAGGAATCTATTCTCCCCCTCCATTTGGGGGGATGCTTGTCAGTACAACATTCTTTTTCACATCTCCCTGAGGAGGCTGCAGGGAGGTTTGTCAGGGGCCTGACGATCAGTCATGCAGGCATTTTCTAAAATGGTGAAATGTGTACTTAGCATGTCTTTTCTCCGGAGGGAGAATTCTTTTGTCGTTTTGTTTTCTCTCTCCTTGAAAAGATAGCTTCTCCTCTGCTATCATTTTAAGGGTCACTTAGGACCACGCTGCTTCAGGTCATCTTTCATTTTCTTGTAGATTTGTTGGCTCTTTTGTTTGTGTGTCCAGGAAGAGATTTTGTTCTCTATCCTAGGGCTAACTCTGAAAAGGAAGCTAATCACATAAGTGAAAATAGTCAATTATACTCATTAGCTAAATCCAATATAGTGTTGGTTTCCCCACTGCTCAGTCTGGCTCTAAGACCCCAAATCGAGGGCAGAGATGCTTAAGGGGTTTTGCTTGGCTTCGATGCGCATGTGGGTGTGTTTGTGTGTGTATGATTGAGAAGGTAAATGTCAGGAAAATTGCAGAATGCAGACCAAAGCTCCAAATGTAGAATTTGGTTTATCAACAAGCAAATAAATAAATATAGGCAATAAAGTGTGGATCTATACAATTAAAACATGCTTAATTAAAATCAATGCAGTAATGCAAAATGGTACAATCACTTTGAAAAGCTTAGTGGTTTCTTAAAAAGTAAAACATAGACCTACCACATAATCCAGTCATTCCTCTCCTAGGGGTCTACCTACCTAAGAGAGATGGAACATATGTCTACAAACACACTGGTATAGCAACATTCGTAGCAGTATTGTTCATAACAGCCCTGAACTGGTAACAATTGAATGTCCATCAACTGGTAAATGGGTCACGAAAATGTAGTTATACTTAATCAATGGAATACTATTCAGCAATAAAAAGAGTTACTGATATATGCAACAATATGCAAGTCTCAAAAACAGCATGCTAGGGCCCAACCTGGTGGTGTAGTGGTTAATTTCATGCACTCCACTTTGGCGGCCTGGGGTTCGAAGGTTCAGATCCTGGTGTGGACCTAGCATGGCTTGTTAAGCCATGCTGTGGCAGCATCCCACATAAAATAGAGGAAGATTGGCACAGATGTTAACTCAGTGACAATCTTCCTCACATTAAAAAAAAAAACAAAAAACCCAACAGCGTGCTAAAAGAAAGACACCAGATTACAAAGGACTGCTTACAATATGTCTTGGTCCTTTTGGGCTGCTGTAACAAAATACCAGAGACTGGGGGCTTATAAACAACAGGAATTTATTGCTCACAGTTCTGGAGGCAGCAAGTCCAAGATTAGGCTGCACGCATGGCCAGGGTCTGGTGAAGGCCCCCTTCCAAGTTGTGGTCTGCCTGCTTGCCACTGTGTCTTCACGTCGGGGAAGGGGGCAGGGAGCTCTCTGGACCCTCTTTGACAAGGGCACTATTCCCATTCATGAGGGTGGAGCCTCATGATAGTTCAAGCAGTCATTTCATTTATTTGTTTCTTTGTTTAGTTATTTGTTTATTTTTCTTGGCTCCTTCACCATCACTGAAATCACGTGGCTAGCCTCGTGTGTGTTACATATTTCAGAGCACGTGCAAGGCTGAGAAATGTCCCTTTACTGGTGTAAGGAATAGGAAGAGCTTATGTGTTCATTTATTCATATTTTTTGCTGCTAAATTATTTATTCTTATTCAGAATGTTTGTGCTCAAAATCTGAACTCTTCTACATAGTTTCTTCTTACACTTTTGGGTATGTTACCCCTGGCTTTCTGATGTTTTTGGAATCATATTCCACCCTATCTATACTTCTAGACAGACCTATATTTCATTTTGGAAGTTAAAATAAAGCATAACCCTCTAAAAGTGAGATATTTCTTTTGGCCTTGCCACCCTGACTTGAAGAAAGGTGACAGGTGCATCTCAAATTCTAGGTTATTTCTAGGTGAGGAAACCAAAGTTCAGAGAAGGCAATGGACCAGCTCACTATACCCTGTCATTGGCCCAGAGGAGCTAAGTCCTGTTCTGGGCCTGTCCTTGTGCTCTGTCGATTGCACCTTGCCAGGCACTACTTTCTCTATCTCGAATTGCATAGATTACCCATTCTTTGAAAAGATGCATTTATTCTTACACATGTGTATTGTTTCCACCCTAAATTGCAGAACGAAGCAACAAATAGAAATTTCTTTTCATGAACTGAAACTCACTGGGACATTCTGTGAACAGGATGGTTCTGCATTAGCTTCCCTGTCAGCAGCAAGAATGATCAACAGCTTGGTACCAGAAGCAGGCTGGGCTCCAGGACTGACTGATGGCAGGGCCGGAGCCAGGGTGTAGGGAGAGGAAGGTTCGAGGAGCAGCCCTGTGACTCCAGGCGGTCTGGTCTTCCAGTCTACCACTGGTGTTTCTTCTGCGTGCTGCACGGACTTATCTTTGCTCTCACACTGCTTCTATAACGCTTCTGTGCCTTTGCACGCGGTCTTCTCCCCACCTCCCCTTTGCCTCCTCTCTTCGACCTCTCATTCTGTCTTTCCTCGAGTCTCAGCTCTGAGAGGCTTTGCCTCACCTGCTCACGTAGAGTTCATGAGTTCCTCCTCAGTGGTCCAACTGAATCTTGTATAATTCTCTACACATTATTTTCACCTCCTAAGTATCTATGACTCGTCTCCCCATTCTTTCAGGATTTGTATTTGTGGCACCTGGAGCAATGACGGGCAAATTGTAGGCTCCTGAATAAGCAGATGGATTAATGAAAACCCAGCACAACAGACTTAGCAGTCGCTCCCAAAATATTTATGTGATTCCATTTCTGAATTGATACATAAACATGGAAAATAGAGTAAGTATTGTTCAGAAAACTAAATCTAGGCATTAAAAATATAACTGATATGTCTTCCTTTACCAGTTTGAGGGCAAGAAATAATGTCACTTTGCCTTTAGTATTTAAATGAAAATCAATCACTTGTAGACACCACCTGCTGAGATTAGCAAGAAGTTTAAAATTTCCTCGAGGTTGCCCTCTCAAAATATTCCTGAAATCCCATGACTCAGTCTCCTGTTTGTTTGGCTTGTCTCCTTGATCTGAATTACTGAACTCAGAAACACCACTGGAGGTCCGTTTCCCAGCCTGGAGGTCAAGCCCTGAACCCTGGCTTCCACTGTTTTCAGCCACACCTCAGGGCTGGTGGGGGCAGGGGCCTGGGTCACCCTGAGGGTTACCAAGCGGTCCAGCTATTCTGACGAAATGCCCAGAACATCCACCTCTATTTCCCAGAGCGCTAATCCGCCTCAGGGGGGTGGCTGTTCCAGTGGAATGCTCATTCATGGGTTCTCCAGCCAAAACTGTCTGGGATCCAAGTGTTATCACTATGATAGATCAGATCTTTCAAATCATGCACTTACAATGATGCTTCCCAAGGCTCACTCTTGGGACCAGGATGGCCGAGCAGTTGAAGCATCAGCCTCACACTCTGCCCAATGAGCCCATCTCCTCTGATCTTGGAAGGAGATTCTGCTCTCTCAGCTCTGAAGGCTCAGTTCTTGTTCCTTCGACATTTGCCAATTGGAACTCAGACACATCCCTTGAAACTGGAGGTAATGATGTAGAATGGAATTCTTTCACGAGAGAGTCAAGATTGTTAACAAAGTTCCATGAAAACAAGGCCTTTCTGGATTAAGCAAGCAAATATGAATGCAACATCTTATTACAGGAAGCGAAGGAAAAAAGCTGGGTTTCTGGTCCACAGGCAGATGCAGTTAAAGGCGGTGATCTGCCGGGAGCCTGCCTGGAAAAGAGAACGAGGGTAGAAAGCTTGCCTGTGAATGACTCAGGCCAAGGAGATCAGAGAGGAGGCAGAAAGAAGAGAAACTTCAAATCGTGGATGGAGGCTGGCGCCAACTCCAACCTACAGCCCTGGAGAAAGGTCCTTTCTGATGGTAACGATCACGCTGAGCTTGTCAGTGAGGGGCCTGCGGCCTGGGGTCCTGGTTACATTATCCCAATGTTAGAAAGACTTGATGTGAACCCAAAATGGCGTGTCTTTTCCCTGTCATTCTCATTTTATAATAAAAACCTTCCTGGAATTACTGTGAAAAATTCCTGCAATGACAACAACCATTTTTAAATGTGAAATTTTCAGGCCTGGGTATAATCTCCAAGACCTTCTAAATTTCTTTCTTTGTGTTTTGCAGTAAGAGCTGATGTTCAAAATTAGGTATTATAGGATACTAAACAATTCATAAAGATTCGATTAAAAGAATGGGTAATTGTTTTTATTCCCTATTTGGTAGGTAAAGAGACTATAGATCAGAGAGGCTGTGTGCCTGAAGTCACACAGCTGGAAATTACAAACACAGGATTTAAAACCGAGACTGTGTGACTCTAGTCTGTGTTCTTTGCAATCATCTGAGACACAGTATAAGTGTTAAGAAATAAAAAACAAACTGGTGTATCTCAGAAAAGCTTAAAATACATAAGTAGAAGCAGAAATACTTTTTTCCAGATAAAGAGAAAATTTAACTCATCATATTATTATAGTCACTAAGGGTCCTGTTTTACCAATTATTTTACAAAACCCACCAACAAACCACATCTGCAGTAACGAGTAAGGCTATGAATTTGGAGTCAGAACACATTATCAACTGAAGAGAAATCCAAATAGGGGAAACACACGCTAAGCATTTCAAAGCACTTGTAGTAGATTTAGCTGAAAAGGAAATAAAACCAGAATTTTTTGGTAATTTTTCTCAAATGATTAAGCATAATAGCTACTACGTATCAAGCACCTGTATTTGGCAGACGTTGTGTTAGGCCATGTCCATGGATGAGCTTGTTTAATCCTCACTTGAACCTTATGCATGAAGAACGCTTCATCAAGACCCCATTTACAGGTGGGAAACCGGGACTTACTGGTTGAATCTCACCTAGTGTCATGCACTGGTGTGTAGTGGGGCCCAAGTTTGGTCCTGGAGCCTGCTCTCTCAATCAAGAATTTCCTATAAGAATTTACTAGCAACAGAGTCAACTAATAATTAATTCTTTATCCTTTAAATAAGATTATTTCTTTTGCAGTGAGAATTTGTTGTTACCAACACTGTAGCACCAGAATGCTCGCTTAAGATGAAATAAAGATGTCTTTGTTTAGTGGACACTTCCCCCCTCCGCCTTCCCCCCTGCTGAAATTGGAGGACCGGTGCATTTTGTGCATAAACGGAAGCTGGCAAACAGGACTTGATGTTGAGGAAAAAGACAGGTCAGACATATGCTAGTCAGTAATTGAAAGAGTTGAGACTCCAGATACTGCAACCAGAAACGCTCAAAGAAAGTAGAATACCTCGATCATTTCCATATAAAAGACACAGGGGGTGGAATTCGATAGCTCTTTCTCCTTTGAAGAATAAGAAGGTGGTTTTCGTCAGCTGATGAAAACTTGATCAGGGGACGAGGGGCCCCTCTGCTTCTTCCGGGCAGAAAAGAGGTTCTGTGACTGTTGCTTTGTGCTCCAGGTCTTCCCAGGTCATGCCATATGTCTAGAAGATGATGTCATTGGCTTCCAGAATAAAAGCAGCCAAGGGTGGAAGTAGAGTTGCATGGCGTGGCCAGGTCATTTGTGTCTTCTAAATTTGCATTGCTAAGGTGTAGGCCAAGTTCTCAGCTTGTTAGTCATTTTGCTGGGTGAATAGGGCCAGGTGGACACCTGACGTTTGGGAGCTTCCAAGTTACTAGGAACCATGAGGCAAAACCCTGGGGCAAGAAGCCACATGACATGGCTTAGGTGGGAGTTCAAGTCCCCGACTTCATGAGTTTGTATCCCAGATCCCACGGTTTGAGGATGTTGATATTGAAAGAGTTTTTTAGATGAAGGTTGGATGTGTTGTATATGTAAAGAAATCAGAATAGTACACAACTCATTTCAGCTTCACACACACACACACACACACACATACATTCCAGGCCAATCCAAATCAACATTCTTGGTGTTCTAGATTTTCATAGAAGGAGTTCAGGAGTACATCTTTTATGACAGGCCCTGTGTAAGGACTTAACTTGCCCTGACCGTCAACTGTCATGCCAGCCGCGGTTCCCCATTCTGCCTTCTCCCCGGGGCTGCCTCATACTACGTCAGTCAGGAATAATGCAAAGAATGTGCTATTTCTCCACCTGAGAGGTTTTTGTTTTTTGGTGTTTTTTTTGACTATGTCTCTAGATGTGGGGTTTTTATCTTGGTTTGGTGCCTTTAGCTTTCTTTTATTAATGCTAGCATTTATTAAGCACTTACTGTGTCCTAGACACTGTGTTAAATACTCTAAATACATTTATAATAATGCAGGAGGTATTATGTCCATTTTACCATGGAGAAACCAAGGCCCAGACTGGTTAAAACCTATCAAGGGTCACAGAGCTGGAAGACGGTAGAGTGGGAGTTCCAATTTAGGTTGGCATGACTCCAAATCCTGTAGTCATAGCCACAAAACTATATCACCCATCAGCTTTATTTTGTTCTTTCGTGAAAGATGAAAGTCCCAACCTAATTCCACAACCTTGTAAATACCATCTATGGTTCACTCGGAAAATAAAGTAAAAAGTATACATGTGGAAGGATGTAGCCCGTGACCACCACTAGAGACACAATTCAAAGTCTATTTGCGTTTGGTTAGAGTTCAAGAGTGAGATCAGGAGCAGGTCCTTCTTCCTGTGTAAAAGTGGGCCTGAGACAGAGTGCAGAGATTTGCAAGTTATGGGGGAAACAAATGCGAGCTTTAGAGCTGCCTCTCGTGCTCTCTAGACTTAGTGGGGAGGAAAGGGGAAGATTTAGCAGTGGGAGTAAAGCGTTTGGTTTCTCAGCGTCAGATACCGGCACCTGCCCACAGTGGAGGGAGATGTTGTCTTCGTTCCTGGTGGGCGTCCGAGGAAACTGGGGAGGCTGTCAGTCCTCATTCTGTCAGGAAAAGCAGCTTTTCTTCCAGCAGATCTTGGCAGGTGCAACAGCAGCCGCAGGCCAGGAATATGTGCCCTATTGCCTCAGGCTGTCCTGGAAAGACCTCTGGTATGGGCTAGCTAGGGTAGTCCTGACTTATGTCAAGAGCAGTCGGAATCTAGGATGCCCAGGAAAAAATGACCATCTGTCTTTCAAAGTTTCGAGTTAAAAACCAATCTCATTCTTTCATTTCAAAACCTAACTGGTGCTTGAATTGAAATTGTTGTGTTATTATCAGATTGCATCAGACAACTTTGCAAGTAAGGGTTAAAAATTTAAGTTAATTTAGAGAACAGTCTGATGACAAAGGTGAGACAAGCATCATTACAAAATGGTTTTGTTTGGTGGACCTTAAGCGCTAAAAAGAATTTCCCCAGGAGCCAGCAACCCCCACTGACACCAAACCCCTTTGGATGATGCATCAACCACTTCATCTTTGGGCAAGAAGTACAACACTTAGGTACTTTTATATATATTTGACGGAACCTTAGAATCAGATATTGGCTACATTACTACACAGTGGCAGCGTATGGTGAGCACATTGAAAATATTTGTAGTAAGTAAGAATTTCAAAGTATAGGTTCAGGGATAAGGAATAGAGCTTTATTTCCCTTTAACTCTGCTTCTATTATGTAGAAACACAATCTCAGTCAATTTGTGGTGCCCGTCTTCCTCTTAGGATTGTATCTAATAGGTTCCAGGGGCCTTATGTAGTAAGGCCCACGGCATTGGAAGGAGAGAAGGGAGGAGAAATGAATTCTCAGCATCTTCCAGGCATCTGTGTAACATCCATGGTCCCATCAGTCCTAGCATCCATCTACACTAGCAGGGCCTTCCTGAAAAGTGTTGCAGGCCTGGGACAACTCAACCAACATGGGGCAGACAAGCCCAAGACAATTGCAATTGGAAAGAAATGACATTGCTGGCATCTTCCAAGGCATTTGGGATACTATTAAAGACAGAAAATTTAAAGTTAAAATTGTAAAAATTATGAAAACTTTAAACATATATAAAACTGAGAGCAGTGAACCCCCAAGTTTTCCTCACCCAGCCACAACAATCATGAATTTTTGTTTCACCTATATCCCCACTACACTGGATTATTTTGAAGCAAATCCCAGACAATATACAACAATTTTAATGATCTTCAGAAAACAGGGGTAAGGGGCAATGTCTCAAGACTTTCTTCTAGTATGAGGCCTGGGCGGGTCCCCAAATTGCCCAGCCCAAGAGATGGGCCTGGTGACATGTGGTCGCCACTGAGAAGGCTCTTCTTCTCTGGCCCCTTCAGGACCAAAGTCTCTCTCTGCTTTAATGCTGTAACTGAGGTTTTCGTAACCCGCTGGGGCACAGTCATTTTTCTGAAATTCTCTGTGATCCACGTCTTCTTAGATAGGCACCAAAATCACTCACCCCAACTCCAACCTGGAAAGTGGGATGTAGGGCCCCTCTCTCAGACACCCACCTAGGTCACCGCTCTCTCTGCTTCTCTCCTGAGCACCTTCTTCCTCCAGCCCCTTTCTGAAGAATGGGTGGGCGGGAGCACGGGGTGCTGGTAGAGGGAAGACCCGCTCTTTTTCACCAAGCCTGTTGAAAACATCCTGTGCCCCCTGAGGTCTCAGAAATCCCAGTCAGGAAGGGTCTCTTCAGCAACATTCTGCTTTTGGATCTGCCATCTCTCTCTCCCCAGTGGCAAGGAGCTCAGAACCTAGTGTCTCTGCAAATGGGATGGAAATACTGGGAGAAAGGAACGAAAAGAATATTTCAAAAATATTCCCCTGCCGAATATTGGTTGAAAAATCTGTTCCGGAAAATAAGAGGAGCCAGCGCAGCCTTCTTCACAGCCTTGTGAGATGAGCGACAGCATAGGCTGGGGATCTGGAGCAGACAGACCTGGCTTGTAATCTCTTCTACAATTCAAGGTATTTCTCAGTTTCCTTATCTGCATAAAAGGGACGGTAACACCTACTTCTCATAAATGGCGTTATTAGGAGATGAAATGATACGTTAACCTTAGTGCTAGTGACATATTAAGCATCTAATAGCATGAAGTATTATTTCTGTTATTACAGATGCTGTGAGAATGCTAATAAGTTCTCCCTGAGGTCACATAGGAAGATTTCTTGGGGAAGCTGGACTCAAATTGGGTCTTGAAGAGCGTGTACCTCTTCTGTAGACAAACATGGGGGTGTGTGGCAGGGGGAGCATTCTGGGTAAAGAAAATACGTCCAGCAGAGACAATGACCAAAATCCCTTTTTATTTTCACACAGTTATTAGCCACTAAAAATAATATTAACTAAAGGGGAATGGATTTTCATGTTTTCGCATAACCAGGCTCCCCTTTATTTCAAGTAAAATACACAATTCTTAGAAAATATTTAAACAATGCAGACAAAATGAAAAAACTAAAACTACTCATAATGTTATCTTCAAGATATAAAATTTTTAATTGTGGTAAAATACACATAGCATAAAATTTACCACTATCTTTAAGCGCACAGTTCAGCAGTGTCAAGGGCATTCACGTTGTTGTGCAACCATCACCACCATCCGTCTCCAGAACTCTTTTCATCTTCCCAAACTGAAACGCTATACCCACTAAAACAACAATTCCTTATTCCTCCCTCCCCAGCCTGACAACCGCCATTTTACTTTTTGTCTCTATGAATTTGACGACTCTCTGTACCTCACATAAGTGGAGTCCTGCAGTATTTATCTTTTTGTGACTGGCTTGTTTCACTCAAAACTGACATTTTAATATAGTTTTGTTACCTGCTTTGGTATGCTTTTTGTTTGGATCCACCATTGTTTATTTAACTATTTCCCTGCAGTGGGATAGTTAGGGGAGTACAATAAAATAAATCATTATAAATAACAGTGCAATTATTATCTATATACTAAATCTATAGGCACATTCATTGTCAGTTCTTTAGAATAAATTTCTAGAAGTGCATTTGCTGGGTTACAGGGTATGCACACATTAGGCTTTTGATAAATACTTCCACCTGCCCTCTAGAAATGTGGTAGTGATTTCTGGTCCTATCTATTGTGTGAGCACTGATTTTTTTGTCCCTTTCACTTTTCCTCTTTTACGGTTTAAACTGGAACCATTTTTGATCCCTCATCAGTCATTGCTTAAAGCCCAGACTTCACAACGGATATGCCAAGCAGCTCACGGACTCGAGCCCAAAGGGCTATGGAATCAAACTGAGAACTTCATGCTTCAAGATGTTCAGGCAGTTAACCTAATCCTGGCTCACCACGAAACCCCAGGCTGCTGGTGTAGGATTCTCTCAGTATTTGAAGACGACAGAGAAGCGTGTTATCCAGTGGCCTAAGGATGTAGCTCGCATTGACTGAATCGACCTTCGTCATTGTTCTTTAAATTTAATTCCTAACAATACCTGTTGTTGGGAAAACTCAGCAAAGAATTTAATCCAGTTAAAATGCCAGAATAAGAGAAAATAATGTCTAACTCAACAGATGATCCTACCCGCTGAAAAGAACCAGTCTACAAATAATTTCCTCGTGATTTGATCCGGAAAGTGCTTTAATCAATTCATTAGGAAAACCAGAGTGTGGACATACTGATTACCTGTGGTTAGAGTATTTTTGCGTCATGGGATGATTATATTTTCAAGTCTACACACGCAGGTACTGAATTTTCTTGGTTAAATGTTAAGTGCAAATTTAGCACATCCATGGAGATTTTGCACATTATGTCGTTACCTAAACAGTTTTGGAGATTTAGCAAGGTAATAAAAAATTAATAAGCTTGAAGATCAACAAAAACATTGCTTCTGGAAATTAGATTGACTGGAACATGTTATTGAGCGAGCTTAACAAAGTAAAAGATACTAGAAGGATTCTAAACACTTGTCAGGAGGAAATACCAACTAAGACCTAAATCGTGCTTCCTGATGCACATACACTGGTGCACACACACACACACACACACACACACATTAAAAGGAAGAAAGATCGGGACAGCCTGGAACAGTGTTGGTTTGGAAGCCATTTCCTCTGCAACCCGGACCTTGAGTTTCCGTGAGGGTGGGCATGGATTTTGTTTTGGGGTTTGATGGTTCTGGGCAGTGATTCAGTCTTCAGTCATATCCCTTTGACTGGCCTCCATCATTTAAGACACTATTTATGAAATTCCACTTGACTTTTTCTCCTGTCTTCCTCTTTTTATCATTTGTCACGTGGAGACAGATTCACTGGAGTCAGCAGCCCATGACTTATGATTAAAGCTGAATATAGGCAAATCTGGGCTTGATTCCGGGGCCTGGATGGGAGGGAACTGGAGAAGAAGTTCTTGAGAGGACAAGGAGCATGTATTGCTAATGAGGGCGATCTCATCCCCAGTGGAGGGAAACTTGGGGCCAAAAACTACCTCACTCTTTTTAGGTATAAAGAGCATGTGTACAGTATATCTGTGGTATTAAAATTCTGTGAGGGTGATGATTAGGAAAAAAATGTCTAAAAAGGTTATGGGGAGTGATAATGAAAAAGATTGAGAAACAGTGCCTTAGAGGAATAGCAACAGTTCTCTACAAGGCACCCAGCTTCCTAGCAATGGCCAAATTTAAGAATCTG
Organism: Equus quagga; assembly: GCF_021613505.1. Taxonomy (NCBI): domain Eukaryota; kingdom Metazoa; phylum Chordata; class Mammalia; order Perissodactyla; family Equidae; genus Equus; species Equus quagga. The sequence goes on along the minus strand of NC_060267.1, from coordinate 6,687,443 downwards.
TTCTTAAAAAGGGGAATATTTACCTTTATAAGATATCCCCAATGATTGTGCTTAGGAGTGAGGGGTACAGACCAAAGTTCCCTCAGTTTCTTTTCTGCTCCCACCTTTCTAGGGTTCCCAGTGCAGAGAATAGCACAGGATAAACGTCTGAATCAGAAACGAAAGGCTTCCTGTATTTGTGAAAACTTGAATTACTTCAAAATGCTGAGCAAAAGGATCGGAAGGGAGAGCATATTTATTGACCCTGTATTGTGTGTCAGGCACTGAAGGGCTAACCGGTAGACTGTACTTGAGGGCAACTGTGGAAGACTATAATGAATCATTGTAAGGCTGCAATGAATCCTACAGCTGTGCCCTCTACAATGTCACTTTGCAGCATCTCCAATCAAGAGGTAACCCTATTTCTCTAAGCCTTGAAAGCTGAAGCTTCAAGAGGACTTTGCATGCTTTTGCTCTCTTGAGGGACCCCTGCCTCCTCTGTGTGAACAAGCCTGAGTTAGCCTGATGAAGGATGAGAGGCCATGTGGAGCGGAGATGGACCATCCCTGCTAAGGCCATCCAAATCAACCAGTGCTCGACTGACCCAGCACCCGACCACAGACACCTGAATAAATCCACCCGAGACTATAACTGCCCAACTGAGCCCAGCCTACAGGTTGACCCACAGAATCAGGAACTAAAGAAACGGTTGATGCTTTCATCCACTAATTTTCAGGGGGTTTGTTTATGCAGCAACAGCTCACTGGTAGATCAATTCAGATGCTGCATTACCCAGTGTGGGCAAGGACTGAAAACAAACAAACAAAAACTCATCAGGCACAGGTAAATAACATCAAAAAACCCACAAAAACCTACAAAAAAACAGGTATCACTTGTCTTCACATGGCAAATATGATGGTTGATTTTACCTGTCCACTTGTGTAGGCTATAGTGCCCCGTTGTGTGGTCAAACAGCAGCCCAGATGTGAAGGTATTTGTTTAGATGTGATTAACAGAATCAGGAGACTTTGAGTGAAGCAGATTGCCCTCCGTAATGTGGGTGGGACGCATCCAATTAGTTGAAGGCCTTAAGAAAAAACACTGAGGTCCCTGAGGAGGGAGGAGTTCTGCCTCCAGAGCGCCTTTGGACTCACGATGCAACATCAGCTCTTCCTGGAATTTCCAGCCTGCTGGTCTGCCCTGCAAATTTTGGACTTGCCAGCCCCCACAATCACATGAACTAATTCCTTAGAATAAATCTCCCTCTCTCGCTGCATCCTATTGTTTCTGTCTCTCTGGAGAACTCGACTAACACTGTAAAGATGAAGTTATTCTTTAACTCTCAGGCCACTAGTTTTGTTTAAAACCTGGCTTGGGCCACACTAGCTGGTATTGCCCAAGAACCAAGCTTTTCTTCCTCTCCCTGCCGGTCCTGTTTCATGGAGAGGACCTCACACCCAGGGCCAGCGAGAACACACTTTAGTCTCTGCTTTCTCCTTCTTCTGGGTGTCATAAGGGTGTTCTCTGGGGGCTTCACGGGGTGTTAGTGTTCTTTCTGTTCCTGGCAGAAGAGCTCTTTGGTCTGGTCCCTGATTAATGTCAGTGGAGGCAGACGTGCTCCTGAGTGATCACGGCACTGAGGCAGCCTTAGGAGAATGTGTGTGTGTGTGCACACATGTACACCATGTTGGGCGTAGAAAGGTCCCTCAAAAACTCTGCTGAGGGGCCGGCCCCCTGGCCGAGTGGTTAAGTTCGCGCGCTCTGCTGCAGGCAGCCCAGTGTTTCATCAGTTCAAATCCTGGGCGCGGACATGGCACCGCTCATTGAGCCACGCTGACGCAGCGTCCCACATGTCACAACTAGAAGGACCCGCAACTAAGAATATACAACTATGTACCGGGGGGCTTTGGGGAGAAAAAGGAAAAAAAAATCTAAAAACAAAACAAAACAAACAAAAATCTCTGCTGGGACATAGGCTGAAACCACCACACAGACACAGGCTTTCTCCTGCCCGTGGCTGTGGGATGGGGCACACGCTCCCCTCTATTACCAAGTGTTCACTTCGGTTCGTTGGATGGGCTGGAAGCCCAGCTTGACACTTTCTAACATCTTTTTGGCCATGGTACTCTTTCCTTAAACTAACATTTACATGAAAGCCCAACATATAAAAGGGAGAAAAGCGGAGAGGCTGTGTTGCGGTGGGTTGGAGGCCCGCAGAATTTCCTCGTTGTCCCCTCTCTCCCGACTTGGGGCAGGTCCTGAGCAGATGTGGCGGGACTGCTGGCCTGTGAGGAGCTGTTTGAACACGACTGAAGCTCAGGAATGGTGAGGCCGAGTCTCTAGACCTCCTTGGATCTTGGCTTTCTCTAGAAGAGGATGATGTTCTGCTAGGTGGTCACCAAGGAGTCGTCCAGCACAAACATTTCATGAGTGTGCAATTTCTTTCCTCCAGGAAGAACATTAACCTGTGGTGGGCATGGACTGTGTAGCAGGTACTTTATCCATGGTTACTACCCCAGGTAATATAACCACCCTGTGGAATAAGCATATTATCCCCGTTTTACAAAAGAGGAAACAGAAATTCAAGGAGCTTAAGCGGTAATTAGGTGGCAGACCCGGATTGTGGACCCAGGCCTGAGTGACTCCAGGGTAATGCCCTTTCCACCAGGCCATACTGCTCCTCAAGAAGTGAGAAATTCAGGTGAGGGTCCCTGGGAGCCCTCTTGGGTTCCTTTCAGAAGCGTTTTGTTTCTCTGCATTTTTGACCCTTGGATGCTCCTTCAGGTGCCCTGTTACTCACGTCGCTCAGCTCATACTCTCTGAGGTTCCAGTCTGTTAGCCACTCCTAAAGTGGTTCAGATGCAAACGTCTCAAATTAGTACGCTTTTTCATTATTGCCTGTCTTTTATGAGATGTCCTTAAGATCACACATGGGGTCCTTACACCCCGCACCAATGGACTGTATCATAGAAATAGGCAGCGTTACCTACCAAACAAACACGGTCATGTCCTGGGTGCCCCTCATTGTAGATGAGCAGCCATGACAGTTCACAAGCCATGTCTGTGTCCTTTCAGCCACCAGGTGCCATCTGGAGATGTGCTAACATGTCCTCCTCTGTCAGAGTGGTTTTCTAAGGATCCTTTTCTACAAATTTCTTTCTTATTCATAAAAGCACCTGTGTATTTCTTGGTTGAATGTCTGGTTATGTTGAGTAAACACAGACTGAACATGAATACCCTCATCCACTGAGAAAGAAAGTCAGCTTTGTGTTTGTGGCTTGATGTAAAGACTGTGTAGGGGGTCTTAACGCAATCCCATGTGATATGAGGCTTTTAAAACCTTATTCTTTTAAGAACTGTTCCTTTAAAATCCTACCATATTCAGCTTCTCTTTTATTGTGATACTTTCTGCCCAGTAAATACTCCACAGTTTTCATTTCGCTCCATGTCGTTGCTACTCTGAGTTAGCTGAGCCTCACACCCGTGGCACCAATTTTATTTTTCAAAATTGAGATGTCGGAAGGTTAAGAGATGAAGCACTCGGCAGCTGCATCCCTCTTTGTAGTGTGTATTCGTTATTGAAGAGGCAGCATTCTAACCATTCTAAGATGAAAGCAGACTGTATTTTCCATCTTCTTTGACCCTCTTTTCCATTATTGTTCAGCTAAGGTGGCCTCATTTCTATTGGTATTTAAGCAGCAGCTGACAGTGGAGTTAGCTAGAAGTTCTTCTGAGGGAGGGTTTGTGTACACAGAGGAGTCTTACTCTCCTCCCCTACATTTTTAATGATGGGAGGATGGTTTTCCTGGATATCTACAGCATTTCGTTATTTTAGAGAGAAATAGAAATCTTGGAAACATATAAATGGATTCTCTCTAAAGCACAATGCTTCGATTCACATAAAGCATAATAAAACAAGCCAATTATAGACTTCTTTGTAAAGATATTCCTCTTAAATGTTACTTTCTCATAGCTATCAAAGAAATAAGTGGTTTAATTAAAGGACAACTCTAGATATTTCTTTAAAATATCCTTTTTCAGCTTTATTGAGGTATAATTGATGAATAAAATTATACTATATTCGAAGCGTACAATGTGATGATTTCATATTCATACACATTGTGAAAGGATTCCCACAATCAAGTTAATTAACACATTCATCACCTCACAGTTATCTTTTTTAAAATTTCTGACGAGAACACAAGTTCTACTCTCTTAGCAAATTTCGATTATACAATACAGTGTTATCAACTATAGGCATCATGTTATACACTAGAGCCTCAGACCGTGTTTTATAACGGCAGGTCTGTACCCTTTGACCAACACGTGTCCATTTCCTCCCAGCCCCTGGCACTACCATTGTACTCTGGCTTCCATATGTAAGTGACACCATGCAGTATTTCTCTTTTTCTGTCTGGCTTGTTTCACTTAGCATAACGCCCTCAGTTTTATCCATGTTGTTGCAAATGGCAGGATTTCCTTCTTTTTATGGCTGAATAATATTCCATTGTATATATATACCACATTTCCTTTAGCCATTCATTTGTCAGCAGACACTCTGGCTGTTTCCACACCTTGGCTATTGTGAATAATGCTGCAATGAACATGTGGGTGCAGATATCTCTTTGAGATAATGGGTTCATTTACTTTGGATATATACTCAGAAGTAAGATTGCTGTATTATATAGCAATTCTATTTTTAATTTCTTGGGGAACCTCCATGTTATTTTCCACAGTGGCTGCACCAGTTTACATTCCCACCAACAGTATACAAGGGCTCCCTTTTCCCACATCCTCATCATTGTTATCGCTTGTCTTTTTGATAGCAGCTATTCTAACAGATATGAGGTAATACCTCGTTGTGGTTTTGATATGCATTTCTCTGATGATTAGTGATGTCAAGTACATTTTCATGTACCTGTTGGTCATTTGAATATTTTTGGAAAAATGTCTATTCACATCCTTTCCCATTTATAATCCGGTCATTTGTTTGTTTGTTTTTTGCTATTGAGTTGTATGAGTTCCTTATATATTTTGGATATTAACCCTTGATTGAATATATGGTGTACAAATATATTCTCCTATTCCATAGGTTGCCTTTTCATTTTGGTTGATGGTTTCCTTTGCTATGCAGAAGATTTTTGATTTGATATAGTCCCATTTGTTTATTTCTGCTTCTGTTGCCTTTTCTCTTGGTGTCAAATCCAACAGGTCATTGCCAAGACCAATTCCAAGGAGCTTACTCCCATATTTTCTTCTAGGAGTTTTATAGTTTCAAGTCTTACGTTCAAGCCTTTAATCCATTTTGAGTTTATTTTTGTGTATGGCGTAAGATAGTGGTCCAGTTTCATTTTTTGAATGTGGATATCCAGTTTTCCCAACACCATTTATTGAAGAGACTATCCTTACTCCATTGTGTATTTTTGGCTCCTTTGTTGAAAATTAATTGACCATATACACATGAGTTTATTTCTGGGCCCTCTATTTTGTTTCATTGATCTATGTGTCTACTTTTATGTCAGTACCATACTGTTTTCATTACTAGAGGTTTGTAATATAGTTTGAAACCAGGAAATGTGATACCTCTAGCTTTGTTCTTCTTTCTGAAGATTTCTCTGGTTATACAGGATCTTTTGTAGTTCCATTTGAATTTTGGGATTGTTTTTTCTATTTCTGTGAAAAATGCTGTTGGAATTTTGATAGGGATTGTGTTGAATCTGTATACCACTTTGGGTAGTATGGATATTTTAAAAGTACTAATTCTTCTGATCATGAACACTAGATATCTTTCCATTTATTTGTGTTTTCTTCAATTTCTTTCATCAGTGTTTTATAGTTTGTGGGTTTTTTTGAGGAAGTTTAGCCCTGAGTTAACATCCGCTGTCAATCCTCCTCTTTTTGCTGAGGAAGACTGGCCCTGAGCTAGCATCTGTGCCCATCTTCCTTTACTTTATATGTGGGATGCCTACCAAAGCATGGCTTGACTAGTGGTGCGTACATCTGCACCTGGGATCTGAACCAGCGAACCCTAGGCCTACGAAGCAGAACATGAGAACTTAACTGCTGCACCACCGGGCTGGCCCCTTATAGTTTTTAATATAAGGATCTTTCACCCTCTTGGTTAGATTTAATCCTAGGTATTTTATTCTTTTTGATGCAGTTGTAAATAAGATTGTTTTCTTAATTTTTCTTTCCAGCAGTTTATTGTTAGTATATAGAGACACAACTGACACAACTGATTTTGGCATATTGATTTTGTGTCCTGGAAATTTACTGAATTTATTTATTATTTCTAATAGTGTTTTGGTGAAGTCTTTATGCTTTTCTGTACATGATATCATGTCATTTGCACACCGAGACAATTTTTACTTTCCTGATTGAAATGCTTTTTATTTCTTTTTCTTGCCTAATTACTCTGGCTAGGACTTCCACTACTACATGGAATGAGAGTGGCAAGAGTGGGCATCCTTGTCTTGTTCCTGATCTTAGATGAAAGCTTTTCAGCTTTCAGTTTTCATCATTGAGAATGATGTTAGCTGTGGGCTTCTCATATTTGGCCTTCATGCTGTTGAGATACATTCCATCTATACCTAATTTGTTGAGATTTTATGATGAAAGGATGTTGAATTTTGTCAAATACTTTTTCTGCATCTGTTGAGATGATAATATGACTTTTATCCTTCATTTTGTTAATGTGGTGTATCACATTGATTGATTTATATATGTTGAACCATCCTTGCATCCCTGGAATAAATCTCACTTGATCATGGTGTATAATCCTTTTACTGTATTGCTGAATTTGGTTTGCTAATATTTTCTTGAGGATTTTTGCATCTATGCTCATCAGGATTGCTGGCTTGCAGTTTCTTTTCCTGTAGTGTCCTTGTCTGGCTTTGGTATCAGGGTAATGCTGGCCTTGTAAAATGAGTTTGGAAGTGTTTCCTTCTCTTCTATGTTTTGGAAGAAGTTGAGAAGGATTGGCATTAATTTTTCTTTAAATGTTTGGTAGAATTCCGCATGTAACCACCTGGCCCTGGACTATTTTTGTTGGGAGGTTTCAATGTCCTTATTAGTAGCAGATTTTCTATTTTTCATGATTCAGTCCTGTGGCTTGTTAGTTTATAGCAATTTATCTGCTTCTTCCAGGTCATTTTTCATTGTTTTCAAAAGCACATCAAACAAAATGGGTTCCTACAGATCATACGAGAGTAAGAAATAGGCTGAATCTGAATCTAGAACTCAGGTCTATCTACCCTCAAGGTCAGTGCTCTTTCTTTGAAACAAAACACTCTCCCCAAACAAAACCAAAACCAAAACACTTCTCCAAAAGAAACAAAAACAACAGCACAACCAAAACACTCCCCCAGCAAAAGTAAAAACAACTGATGCAGTGCATTAAGTTTCCTTATAGATGCTTCACATGTTTTTCACTTCTATATTACCAGTTCCATCTTATTTCTCTTTGACCTTGTATATTTTCAGATGACCCTGAAATCAGTTATATTCAGTGAGTTTGTGATTTTTCTTAGCATGGGAAGTTTCTGTAATTTACAAACTACAGGTGGTGTTTTCTCTTGTCTGATGGATAGTGGTCTTTTTGCTTCTTATATGCAGACTTGTAGAGTTTTAAAACTTAAGTGGACCTAATTTTGTAGATGAGAAAGTCAAGGCTCAGTGAATTAAGTGGCTTTCCTAAATTTACACAGTCTAGCAACAGAACTGGGAAACTGAGGCAGAAAAGTGTAGAGGTCACGTAGACACCATTTTACTGTGCTGAGAGAGAAGCATCTGAGTAAGAATTCAGGACATTTAAGATGTATTTAGAAGACGACTGAAACTCAGCATGCGTGGCGTGGTGTCTGTTTGCCACTAGAGATGGATATTACTGTCCACCCTTCTTGTAAAAAATCAGTACCTGCCTAGGCTCCTGACCTGGATTAAAATCCTAGCTCTGTCTCTTTCTCTGTACTCACAAACAAGTTAATTAAGTTTCCATTTTTTCATCAATAAGATGGGGATAGTGATTTTTACTCCATAGGATTACAGTGAGAATGAAATTTTGTAATGTTTTTTCCATTATGAGTGGCACATTGTGTGTGCTTAATGAGTGAGTAGTTTTTCCTCTGATCTTGTCTGTACATAGGAAGACTTTTGGAAATATGCCCATTTTACCATTATTATGGTAAAAATAACTGACCTGAACAAGGTAATCTGAAACGTTAGGTCAAAGGATAAAGGTATCAGGAGAGAGCATCTTGCGTCTAGGGAAAGTGAAGTGCTCTGTGATGCTTCCATGGCTAGCCTTTGAAGTAGTTAATTTGTTTAATTAGGGTAGATTTCCAATAAAAGAAAGAGGTTAGACAAGTGAATAAGGAAAGAATGAGTCTTTCTGATCATCAGGGTATTATATAATAATTATAAGAAGTAGAAGCAACATTATTTTAACTGGAAGGAGCAATGGTAATAGAAACAGAAGGGAGAGGATTTGTTTTAAAATATAAATATAACACCCCAAATATAGTAACATAAAATAGTGATGGTTAAGATGAGGACTTTGGAATCATACAGATGTGGGTTCACATCCTAGCTTTTCCACATGCTGTGTAACTTGGGCACATAATTAACCTCTAAAGCTTAGTATCCGTATAAGAATGGTAATATCTATGAGGTTGAATCTTATGAAATTGCCATTTTTGTAGGTCAAAACTCATCAAATACTGGATATTTCATATGATTCAACCTAATTATGGGAATAAAAGAATAATACATGAATGTTCAGGACTTCTGGTTTTTAATTCAGTACGCAAGAAGCTTAGAAGTTGCCGCTCCATCCTAACAGCAAGTAAAAAGCTGGACAGACTGAAAAACCAACAATTCTTCTTAGATCCGTAAGGAAAGTAAAGTCACAGGACAAACCACTGCCTCCAACGTTGGAGAGGCAGTCAAGCAAATGCAGAGAATCGAAACACTGGAGCAGAAACCCAAAAGCAGAAACTCCGAGGGAACCAGTGCCAGTGTGGGAAAACCTGAGCTGTACTTGATGCATTTCTAGAGGCTCAGTGGAAAACTCAGAGTTAAAAACTCCAGGGAGGCCCAGCCATAAGGCAGACCCCACACTTTTGCGAGTTTTGCTTCCAGAGGTTTGACCTGGTTCTGACAGTGAATATTGGAGAAAAATACCCTTATGCTTCTGGCAGGGGAAGGGGGAAAAGAAATAATTTTGAAATATTGCAGAGCATTCCGTTCTTCTTAACAAGGTCTGCCCTCGTGTATGCAAGGCCAGTTCAACATCGGAAAATCAATGAATGTAATCCATAACATCAATAGGCTAAAGAAGAAAAGAAAATCATATGCTCGTATCAATAGACTGTAGAAAAAGCATTTGACAAAATCCAATGCTCATTCTTGATAAAAACACTCAGTAAACTAGGAATAGAGGGGAACATCCTCGACTTGATAAAGATTTAACTACAAAAACCCTAAAGCTAATATCATACTTAATGGTGACAAACTTGAAGCTTTCCCACTAAGGTTAGGAAAAAGGCAAAGATATCCTCTCTCACCACTGAGGTATACAAATTGATAAGGAAGAAATGAAACTGTTTTTGTTCAAAATAACACAATCTTCTGTGTAGAAAATCCAAAATAATTTATTAAAAAAACTCCTGAACTATTAAATGATTATATCAAAGTTGCAAGATACAAGGTTAATATATAAAAATCAATTACTTTCCTATATACCAGCAATGAACAAGTGGAATTTTAAATTAAAAACACAATACCATTTATATTAACACCCCCCAAAATGAAATAGTTAGGGATAAATCTAACAAAATGTGTACAAGATCTATATGAAGAAAATTACCAATCTCTGATGAACAAAATCAAAGAGCTAAATAAACAGAGAGATATTTCATGTTCACGGATAGGAAGATTCAATATTGTCAAGATTTCAGTTCTTTCCAACTTGATCTATAGATTCAATGCAATCCCAATCAAAATCTCAGCAAGTTATTTTGCAGATGTAGACAAACTGATTCTAAAGTTTATATGGAGAAGCAAAATACCAAGAATAGCCAACACAATACTGAAGAGAAAAGACAAAGTTAGAGAGTTGACAGTACCCAACTTCAAGACTCACTACAAAGCTATGGTTATCAAGACAGTATAGTACTGGTGAAAGAAAAGACAGATAGATCAATGCAACAGCGCAGAGAGTCCAGAGAAAAACATAAATATAGTCAACTGATCTTTGACAAAGTAGTAAGGCAATACAATGGAGCAAAGACAGTCTTTTCAAAAAATGGCACTGGAATGGTGCTGGACATCCACGTGCAAGAGAAGGAATCTAGACCCAGAGCTTATGCCCCTTACAAAAATTAACTCAACATGGTCCATAGACCTTAATGTAAAATGCAAAACTATAAAACTCCTAGAAGATAGCATGGGAGAAAACCTTGACAGCCTTGGGTATGTCAATGACTTTTTAGACACAATACCAAAGCCACAATCATTAAAAGAAATAATTGATAAGCTGAACTTCACTAAAATGAAAAACTTCTGCTCTGTGAAAGATAATGTCAAAAGAATGAGAAGAAAAGCCACAGGGTTGGAAAAAATATTAGTGAAAAACATGTCTGATGATGGATTGTTATTCAAAATATACAAAGAATTCTTAATGGTAAGAAAGTAAACAACCTGATTAAAAAATGAGCCAAAGAGCTTAATAGACACCTCGCCAAAGAAGATATACAGATGGCAAATAAGCATACGAAAAGATGCTCCACATTATATGTTATTAGAAAAATGCAAATTGAAATGATGTACCACCACCTATCTATTAGAATGGCTAAAATCCAGAACACTGACAACACCAAATGCTGGTGAGGACGTGGAGCAACAGGAACTCTCATTGATTGCTGGTGGGAATGCAAAATGGCACAGCCACTTGGGAAGACAGTGAGTAGTTTCTTACAAAACTAAACACACTCTTACTGTAAGATCCAGCAATCGTGCTCCTTCATATTTACTCAAAGGACTGGAAACCTATGTCCACCAAAAACCAGCACATGGATAGTAGCTTATTCATAATTGCCCAAACTTGGATTCAACCAAGATGTCCTTCAGTAGGTGAATGGATAAACAAACTGTCATACATTCACACAATGGAATATTATTCAGTGCTGAAAAGAAATGAGCTACCAAGCCATGAAAAGACATGGTGGAAACTTAAATGCATATTACTAAGTGAAAGAAGCCGATCTGTAAAAGCTAATACTGTCTGATTCCAACTACATGGCATTCTGAAAAAAGTAAAACTATAGAGACAGTAAAAAGATCAGTGGTTGCCAGGGTTGGGGGAGAGAGAGATGAGTGGGTGTGACACAAAATTTTTAGGGCAGTGAAACTACTCTGTATGATATTATAATGGTGAGCATATGTCATTATACATTTGTCCAAACCCATAAATTGTACACCATCAAGAGGGAACCTTAATGTGAACTACAGACTTTGAATAATTATAATGTGTCAAAGTAGGTTCATCAGCTGTAACAAATGTGTCACTTTGGATGTGGAATATTGATAATGCGGGTGGGGGCTATGAATGTGAAGGGGCTATGAACCTAATTTTGCTATGAATCTAAATCTGCTGTAAAATAAAATCTATTAAAAAGAAAAAATTTTATGTAAAATTATTTCCACAATTATAGGCACCATCTAATTGTTCAATAAATGATAGTTCTCACTATGTTAATGAGTCTAACAATAAGAGAATAAAAATTACATCATGGTTCTTCTATACAATGGAATAAGATAAAACCAGTAAGAATCCTGATTCATTTTATCATGAAGGAGTATTCATGATAAAATGTTAAATCAAAAAAACCTAAGACCTAATATTGTATGCATAATTTTGTCTCAATTTTGAAATATCCAAGTATATTTGTCTATTTGCATAGGAGAAAATATATGAAAATGTTAAATAAACATGATTACCTCTGGATAAGCGATATTGTCTTCTCTAAGTGGTTTCTTCCCATTTTCTGTAAGCTCAGACTACTTCTATAATCAATGAAGACACATACTCTTTTGTTCTCCCATCATTTTTCTTCTCAGATTATTACAATTCAAAGTTTTGAGTTTCTTTGGATACTTGGTTTTAATGGCTATAGAAGCTGGAAAAGTAACCCCACAAAAATATGTTATAATATTTGCATCCATCCATATTTCAAATAGTGTCTTTAATAATTTGCATTTTATTATGAAGCTGACCTGGGGCATTGCCCAGCAATCTGTATTTTTCACAAGCACAGAGATGATCCTGAGATCGTTGGTTGAGAACCGTAATTTGAGAAACACTGTCAAGGGTACAGTCTGTAACTTCAAGGATGGGGTTTTTCCTGGAGAATCTTTGGGACTCTGGTTCACTCTGGAAGACTAAATTATGAAGATGGTGCAGTGACATCAGATCCTGAGCCTCATAGCTGTGCTATCCTCTTCATTTGAGCTCCAGTCAGATAGCCAGGATCCTGACTTTCATCAAATCTTGCTCTGAATAGGCAACAGAAAGAGGCTTAGAATCCAGAATAGGTAAATTATTTCTATAAATAGTAGAAAAATAAAAGAGTACAATGGAAAAATGGGCAAAAGATTCGAACAAGTAACTCACAGAAGAACAAACCCAATGATGAGTAAGTATTCACAGTATCAGGGAAATAAAAATTAATAAAAGAATGAGATATCATTTTTCACCAATCAAATTGTCACACATTTAAAAAGTTTGATAATATCAAGTGACTTCTAGGGAAACTGGTACTGCCAGGCATCCATGGGGGAGTATGAACTGGATGAGCCAGTTTAGATGGCAAGTTGATAGCATCCATTAAATATGTTTATATCCTACATTTCATTTCTCAGTATTAACTATAGAAATACTGGAACACAAACAAAAAGAAGCATATTCATGAATGATTTAAAATGATTTAAAACATAAACATGGAAATCAATTGTAAGTCTCCAAAAGAGCAAGTGTCTAAGTAAATTGTGGTATATGGGGCTGGCCCTGTGGCCAAGTGGTTGAGTTCTCGGGCTCTGCTTCAGCAGCCCAGGGTTTTGCTGGTTCAGATCCTGGGTGCAGACATGGCACTGCTCCTCAGGCCATGCTGAGGAGGCGTCCCACATGCCACAACTGGAAGGACCCACAACTGAAAATACACAACCACGTACTGGGGGTCTTTGGGGAGAAAAAGGAAAAAAAAATTGTGGTATAATCTTAGTTAATATCATGCAACAATTAGGAAAAATGAAGTAGGTCCATATGGACTAACTTGGGTAGCTCTCCAAGACTTATTGCTGAGTGAAAAACCTAGTCACAGAATGCTACTTACTGTGGGAACTTGTATCCAAGGTAGTGCCATCAATTCCTTCCCTCCCTATGCACATGCCACTCCTCCAGCAAGAGGTGGACTCTCTTCCTGCCCTCCCCTTGAATCTGGGCTGGTCTTAATGACTTCCTTGACCAATAGAATGGGGCAGAAGTGAATCTGGGATTTCTGAGGCTAGATTGTAAGATTTTCAGCTTTCTCCTGGGTCTCGTGGAACTAGTTATTGCAACTCTTGCTTGGCTATGTAAGAAGTCCAATTGTCTTGAGAATGTCATGTATGGAGAGAGGAAGATGCCAGATAGCCCTGGCTATTCTAGCTAACCCAGCCCAGGCAATAGACATGTGAGTGGAGCTGCCATCTTGGACATCACAGTCCCAGCAGATGCCATGTAGAGAAGAACCAATGTCCCAGTCATTTGTCCCAGTCAAATCATCCCAGCCATCCCTAGCCTTTGAAGCCACCCTAGCTGAGACCTCCTACATGTGGAGCAGAAATGAGCCATCCCTCCTGTGTCCTGCCCTAATTTCCGCCCCACAGAATTGTGAGCATAATAAATGTTATTTGTTTTACCCAGTAAGTTATTGTGTGGTTTTTTATGCACCATTAGATGACTAGAACACTCACAATAACATTGTGCTTTAGAAAAACATGCAAAACAATAGCAGATATTTTTGTTGTATGTGTGACAGAGAGAGAGATATCTAGAAGGATAAACACTAAATAGGTGACAATATTTATGTCTGGGTCAGAGAGAAGTTCAAGCAGGACTCAACACAGTGGTCCTTAAAAGGGACTGTAACCCTGCGTGTGGTCAGGGTTCAGTCAGGAAAACAGAAAGTACTATGTAGATTCAAGTAGGAGGGAGTTTAAATTCAGGTAATTAGCTGTTTGCAAAAAGGGCAGGAGAAGAGAAAGGAAGGGAAAGCTGACACTCATGCTCAGGCGTGCTGCTAACTTTCCAAGAGTCGGAAGCTGCAGGAATTGCAGGAAAGAACTTGGGGTGGTCCCTCTGCTGGGAGCAACAAAGGAAAGGCCTGGAGGCTGCCGGCGGAGCCTCACAGCCACAGACTATCTGCCCACACTGACTGGGAGCAAGGAGGCTCCGTCTCCCTTCTGCCTTCAAAACTTTGACGGAGTGCCTCCTATTGATGAGATTTAACCCAGAATCCTGTTGGCAAGAGATTCTGGGAAATATAGCACTGAGCTGGAGGGAGCTGTCCTTAGATGCCAACAGAAGAAGCTGCTCTAAAAAATTGTGAAACACTACCCTTCCGAAGGGTATATCATTGAAAGTCACTTTCGTTGATAACTCTTTTACAGAGATGTAGATTTTAGGCTTAAGCTCATAAGAAAAAAACTAGTAATTTTCAGTATTTATTTTTGCATTTTTCCCCTTTGACAGCAAATAGTGAATTGGCAGACAGACTCTGAACGTGGTCCTATGATCTCCCACCTCCCAGTATTCATGCTTTTGTGTGGTTCCCCTCCTTTTTGTGGGTGGGACTCATGACTTGCTTCTAACTGACAGGGCAAAGTTGATGGAGTTATGTGATTATGAGTTTTCGATCATGTGATTACACAGCATAAATTTGTAACTCCAGTCTTGCTGGATTCTGTCTCTCCCTAGCTGGCTTCAAGGCAGGAAGTAGCCATATTGAGAAATCCCGTGTGGTGAGAAACTGTGGGCAGGCTCTAGGAGCTGACAGCAGCCTCTGGCCAACAGCCAGCAAAACCTAGAAGCTCTCAGCCTTGCAATCAAAAGCACCTGAATGCTGTCAATAACCATGTGAGTCGCGGGGTGGATCCTTCCACAGTCAAGCCTCCACATGAGAACCCAGCCCTGCCTAACACCTGGATTGCAGCCTTGTAGGAACCTAAGCAGAGCACTCAAAGCTAAGCCAGCCCCAGACTCCTATCCCAGGAAGTGTGAGATAATAAACGTGTGTTCTTGTAAGCCACTAAGTTTGCCGTAATACTGTTACGCAGCAATAGAAAACAAATACAGGGACTTTTTCTATCTCTGGTTGGGCCTGGCCCTGTTGTGGACCCACGAGGCCGTACTGTGGAGTTCCTATATTTAACTGGACCCCTTTTCTAGCAGTGGTCACCAACATGGGGGATAGAGGGAGAGTGCCAGCCTTAGGTGTTCACAAAATGATCCATTGCATATGAAAAGAAAACATTTGAATTTTTATTTCTTTATTTTTTCTAAAATTATGGGAAGGAATTTAAGCGTTCCGAAGAGTCAGTATATAGACTGACAGTCAGCTGGTTCAGTTCACGTGTCATAGAGTCACAAACTGTGGAGGCAGATGAGGAACGTGTAAAGCAGAGGGGGCGTCCCCAGGAAGAGGCTCACAGCGGCGGTCACACTCCTTCCTTCACGTTGAGGGCATTGTGACATAGGACAGTGCAGGGGAATTAGGCATTATTTCCTCTAGTTTAAGTACAATAATCTTCCCCAATGGACCCCTGGTTTAAAGAGCTTCTTAGAAAGACTGTAAGAACCTCTGAGACAGTACTCAGTGCCCGCGTAAGTGATCTACAAGAAAATGGTAGTGCAGACATCATTTATTAGTGTGAACTTTTTTTTTACATTATGAGATTAAAAACAATGACGATATAATCTTACATAATAAAATGCAAATTATTAAACACACTATTTGAAATATGGATGGATGCAAATATTGTAACATGTTTTTGTGGGGTTACTTTTCTACCTTCTGTAGCCATTAAAACCAAGTATCCAGACAAACTCAAATCTTTGAACTGTAATAATCTGAGAGGAAAAATAATGGGAGAGAACAAAAAGGTGTTTTGTAATGTTAAAAAGAAGATACAGGGGCTGGCCCCATGGCCAAGTGGTTAAGTTCATGCACTCCACTTCAGTGGCCCAGGGTTTTGCTGGTTTGGATCCTGGGTTTGGACATGGCACCGCTCATCAGGCCATGCTGAGGCAGTGTCCCATGTAGCACAACCAGAAGGACCCACAACTGGAGTATACAACTATGTACTGGGGGGCTTTGGGGAGAAGAAGGAAAAAAAAAAAGAAGATTGGCAACAGATGTTAGCTCAGGTGCCAATCTTTAAAAAATATATATGTACAGAATTATTTAAAATATTTCATCACATCTTTTGCTCATTTTAAAATTCTCATGTGTGTGTTTTTGAAATGTTCCTAAATATTTGTAATTTATAAATAAATTATAAACATGGAGATGAGAGTTCCACCATATTGGTATTTACAAAATGCTATTAGAATAATATTTAGGGAGACCAAAAGATATTTTTGTGCCATTATAAAGGAAATAAAATATGTAATTACCTAAACATATTTTTATTTTATAATATTTATTTTTCTATTTGAATATGTTTTGAAATGTAAATGAATATTAATAGACATGCATACTTGTAATTTATAAATAAATATCTGTATATTGGGGATGCACGCTTATATATTTTTGCTGCTGGGATACAAAATCAATTTGTTTGAAGATCTGCTGTAGTGGATGAACATACCTGGTTGTGTCTAGAATTGGGTAGTTGGGTTTCTCTGATGTCGTTCAGACTTATAATGCAACGAGGGTTTCTCCCGGTTGGAGCTGCTGCTCACCATCGCGTGTGTGTGTGTTTTACAGGGCTTACGGGAAGACAAGGAGACCAGGCAAATGCAATTTAGTTATTTAGTTAGCAAATTCAATTTCTTGATTAACTACATTCAAGTCATTGTGGGGTGATAGAGAAGGGACTGGATTCCTGCCCCCAAAGGAGCTTACAGTGTTATTGTTATTAGAATGAAAGACATAAATAAGCACATGTGTGGTGTAGTAAAGATATAAGGTGGTCTGTGATGGAGTTTAGAGAAGGTAAATATATTGAGGGCTATGGTTATACGCCAGACTTTGGACTGCAGGCTACTTACATACTTCTCGGTGTTTCTTTCCTAGTCTGTAAAACTTAGATAATAATACCTCCCTACATACATCTTAAAGATGTGAACTTAAAATGATTAAAAGTTGAGAGGGTAATGTAATGTATACAAATAATAGAAATCTACATTATTTTAGAAGCTTTGGTTTGAATTTTTCTTTTTTTCCTCCCTGCAAATGGAAAGGATGATGGTTGGATCCTTGTGTTAAAGCCAGGCTCGCTCTATTAGAATTTATGCAGAACCTTGAATTTGAAACTATAGATAAGATGGAGGTTGAAGCGGACAAAGAGTCTTCTGCTCATAGAGTGAGGATTCCTTAGGTTTCTTTGGAGAATGGTTATTTCTTTTATTTCTTTAAAGATTGAGAAGAATTCTCTCATGCTGCGTATAAATTAATGTATAACTCTTGTTCTAAAAAGATTTCAAATGAAAAATATTGAGTTAGCAGGAATTTACTGACCTCTGATGGCCAGACTTAAAACTGCTCCTTTTATCACACTGCATACAATGACAGAGTGAAGCTCTCTCTGGAAGCCACCCAAGTGCATATGGTAAGGCAATCAAGAATCACCAGCCCAGCGGAGGGATACCATGAGACGTCAACTAGTCACCGTTCCTTTTCCCGAGCTCTGTTAAATCAACGGTGCTTCATTTAAAAACGCTTCTGCGTGCAAGTCAGAGTAATGCCAAAGTGTGTGCCAGTTTCATCTGTAGCCTAGGAGTGATTCGAACATCATTTCAGACGTCTCTGATGCTAATTAACAAACTCCGTTACAGATTTAGGTAGCAATATTTGAGATGCTACTGTCAGTCATTTCTGCAGCGTGGATTCCCCAACAGTCTTTCGAATGCTAATTAACCACTCTGGGAGTATGGATTTCTGATTTGAATACATCGAACTTTTTTTTGAAAAATTCGTGGTCAAGGACACCTGCTTTAGATCATAGTGAGAAGGTGGCATGTTCTCTGCGTGGTAGAGAGAGCTGGGAGGTCGTGTGGACGTCTTAGCAGATTCTATCGGTAGCCTGAAATGGAGTGGTCATTTTTTGTGCACCAGAAGCTTGTGATATATTAGTGCCACTGTTCTGTCAATTTACCAGAAACAGGGGAATAGGGAACAATAAAGTTGACATGAAGATGTTACTTCTTAAGAACATTTTGTTTCATGTAAGTATATATTTTAAAAATGGATTTACATCTTATCTCCAAAAAATGGATTTGTACCCCTTTGAAACCTGCATCCAGTCCTCTAAAGCTGGCCTTCTGGCCGCAGACCTGGCCTCCTCACCTCTCCCTCATTGACCCTCCCGCTGCCCCGGCCCCACGGCTGCTCCTCCACAGCATCACACCCCCACTCACGGTTGGCTGTTCGCACTGCCTGGGATATTCTCCCACCTGTCTTCCCTTGCTTCATCAGGTCCCTACTCCCACTTTTACTGCCAGGCAACCTGGTACAGCTCTGCCTGCGATGGGCTCTTCACGCTAAGGAACCGCAGGTGCTCAGTTACGCAATCAGCGCGCTAATGCATGAACTACAATGTCTCCATTTTCACAGTCTCCAGATAACCCCAATCTTCAATCCAACCAGATCCCGTAATCCATTCCACATTTCTGTCCTTGAGGGTCTATTCTCTGCAATTGCTTTGGCTATCTGTGCCAGTCCAGAAGATAGTAACCAATCTACATATTTTTAGCAGAAAGAGATATAACACAGGGAATGAGATGCCTAGAATCCGTGGAAGGGCTGATAGAATGAGCCAGGAGGCACCGGTGGAAGCACTGAGTTCAAGATCACGATCCTATACAGACCTCTCTGCCTCTAGGTCATGCCCTTCAGCCCTAGAGAGGTAATCGCCACTGTCACTAGCTTCAGAATACTGTTTACCCCTTTTTAATAGTCTCTTCATCAAAACTTTCCTCAAGCTTTAACCAGTTTGGGTCTGCTAGCTGTTTCCTATTGATTCACAAATCTAATCTTTTAGATATTCTAATATGGCAAATTCTCTCCAAAATTACATGTGCTTTAAATAGTAGTTATGCCAAGACCGAACTATCAATTACAAATATTTATTCTTGAACTTAACGCAAAAGCATTACTATTCTTCCTGGAGGTAAAAGATACTTCTTCATGAAGATTGCTACACATGGTTGCATACATGGCTCCTGAACAACTCTGAAGGCAATGTTCACATCCTCCTCGATGTAAGAGGTGGGCCCTCGACTTGGGTGGTACACGCCCTGCACAATTGCATATGGTGGCCCTGTGCCAATCCGGGAAACATTTTTAGTCTTCGAAGGATATGAAGGTTATCCTCTCAAGCAAATTGAGGGTAAGAAAATCCCAGCACACGGAGGCTGCTGACTGGCCAGAGAATTTGGCTCGGTCTTAGCTTTGATTCTTTCCTCGCCACCAACCCATACGAGAGTTTTTCTTTTTAATTCCATGCCCTCCAGGTGGTGCCCCGAATTCACGCTGAACATTATCTAATTCTTCCGTCTGGTTTGAGTCTGAAAATCCCAGCCCAGGTTCCTTTACCCCTTGATCGAATTAAACTAATCTGTTTATGGCCTGCCTCTGCTCGCTTCTTCCCGTCTGGCCAGGCCACAGCCTTCAGGCTATCTATATGTCCTCAGATTGAATCCTGGGTCTCTCTCTGTCTGTCTCTGCAACACAGCACGAGAGTGGTCACGAATGATGGGACAGCGGCACAGCATGAGGCTGAAGACGTGGGCAGAAGTCAGCCAGAAAAACCAAGCCTTGGAAAGGTGATTTTTTTCCGCAAGAAAATGTATATTTTATTTTTTTAGCTTTGTTGAGGGATAATTGACAAAGTGGTAAGATATTTAAAGCACACATTGTGGGATTTGATACTTTGTGAAAGGATTAACTGAGTTAATTAACGCATCCATCACCTCACATATTTATTTATTTTTTTTGGTGAGAAACTTAAGTTCTACTCCCTTAGCAAATTTCAGTTATATAATGCAGTGTTATCAACTACAGTCACTATGTTTTACATCTGAGCCTCAGAACTTACTCATCTCAGAACTGAAAGTTGGTACCCTTTTACCAATCTTTCTCTGTTTTTCCCACTCTTCAGCCTTTGGCACTGATTTTCTACTCTCTGTTTCTAAGAATTTGACTTTTTAAAAAAAATCCCACGTTTAAGTGACACCGTGCAGTATTTGTCTTTCTCTGGCTTATTTCACTTAGCATAATGCCTTCAAGGTCCATCCAAGTTGTCACAAATAGCAGGATTTCCTTCTTTCTCATGGCTGAATAATATTCCATTGTGTGTGTATACACACACACATACAAGTGTCTTCTTTGTCCACTCATCCATCGATGGACACTTAGGTTGTTTCCATATGTTGGCTATTGTGAGCAATGCTGCAGTGAACACGGGAGTTCATTAAATTATCCTGTTCATTAAGCAGGATATCTCTTAAACACCTTGTTTTCATGTCCTGTGGATATACACCCAGAAGTGGGATTGCCGGATCATACGGTAGTTCTATTTTCAATTTTTTGAGGAACCTGCGTACTGTTTCCCATAGTGGCTGCACCGATTTACATTCCCACCAACAGTGCGCAAAGGTTTCCTTTTCTCCACGTCCTCTCTGAAAGGTTTTAAACAGGAGGATTACTTGATCTAGTGTGAGTTTTAGGAAGATCTCTCTGGCTGAGTTCCAAAGAATGAATTGGAGGGAGGCAAGTGGGAAGCAGGGAGATGAGTTAAAAGTCTGTTGACCAGGTCCAGATAGAGATGGAGTGGCTTAGATTAGTGACGATGGAAACAGAGGCTGGTGGGTGGATGGAGAAGGATTTTGGAAATAGAATTGATGGGACTTGGTAGTGACTGGATCTAGGGAGTAAGACATAAAGGAAGATCCCTGGCCATAGCTGGTGGACTGTGGGGATGTTTACTGGGGCGGCGGGGGGGGGGGGGGGGCCACATCGTGAGGTGTGACGGTGAAGCATGGGAGGGAGAGGCTGGGGAGCAGGGAAGATCCCAGGTTCAGTGTGAGGTGCCTGAAGAAAGTTCCTCAAGTGGCGATGTTGACCAGGCATTGATGGATGGTTTGAGAGGTTGCTAATGGTAACTGGAGCAGACACAGGGTCCTTAATTTTTTTTTAATGCAGTCTTTAATGAGTCGGGTGGAGTGGAATAAAAAAATGTAAAATAAAAGATAAAAAAATCATTTAATCATTATCCATCCATGCTACATTCATTCAAAGACTGTTTCTTAAGGGCCTTACTTACACCAGATCTTATTCTAGG
Organism: Equus quagga; assembly: GCF_021613505.1. Lineage (NCBI taxonomy): Eukaryota > Metazoa > Chordata > Mammalia > Perissodactyla > Equidae > Equus > Equus quagga. Next base: position 6,665,864 of record NC_060267.1, on the reverse strand, counting down.
TGCTGAGTAAAGTGGAGAATTAGCCAAAGCCCTTACTCTCACAGATCCCACTCTCAATGGAAATAAATTCAGAATGTTGAGATTAAATGGCCAATGATCTTCAGGAAGAAACAGATCAAATTTTGTTTTATTTTATTTTATTTTTCAAGACATGTCACATTTATTTTACTTTTTCCATTATTTTGTGGGACTTTCTCTAAATGCTCTATTGGCTGGTAGTTCATAAGTTTTCTAGTTAATTTCCAGAGATGTTTATATTTGTATGTCCAGCAATGCTGATTGATAGAGTATTCTTTTATATCTTCTTTCTTGAACTTCATTAGCAGCAAAAGCCCTCTAAATATTACACACCAGATGAAGAAATATGTCACGAGGAGAGGCTTTTTTCCTATGTGTGTGAAGTAACTTTGTAACCTAAAATATGCCGCTGAAATATCCTTCATATAGCAGTTTCACAAATATAACTTTAAAATATTCAATAGAACTCTCGCCAAAGATTTGGGTACACAAAGCTAATGTCTATGGAAAAATATGCCTCTCTTAAAAATCTATTTAGGTTGAAATCATGGCATATTACACTTAAAGCAAGGAAAATGATTTTGACAGTAGAAATAGGATGTTCTTCTTGTTTTAAAATACATGCAGATAAGTCTTGGAAAACCAGTTGTAATTTAATTGAATACATCCAAGTTCTAAAATTCCCTTGTTTAGAAATGTACAAATTTGCAAATGGGAAATGAAAGCCGGGTTGCTTTAGACCAAACGAAATAAACAAAGCATGACCCCATCTGAAGGTCTTCGTGAGACAGGCAGACTTTCAGACTTTTAATGTCATAACGGTATATTGCTGACTATTGCTGATAATATTAATCCTTGACTATTAAATTGTTAATAACAATTGGGCGGGGAGGGATTCATGCCACCCAGGCAATCCAAATGCTAAATAAACATTACTGGGTACTCGGTTGTGCTAGGCATTGGGACAGGGGCTTGGGCTACAAAGATAAAAAGACTCACATGCTCTTAATTCAGAGAGAGTTGCTTCCTTCAATTTCTGCCTAACAAATAAACGGGGATCCTAACGCGTTATCCAGTGCACATGGCTGGGACCACTCACCAATCTCTACCCATTCCTACCTGGTTTAGGAACAATGTTTACTTTTTCAGGTCTGCACAATCCTTTTGTTTAACGATGCTGAGAAGGGAAGTGTCATATTAACAAATTTCCTAATATTTTGGATAGCTGATGTCTAGTTATAGTATCCTTCAATGTTCATTCAAGCAAATAGAAGTTGCTCTCTGTATTTTACTATAGGGAATGAGAAGTTTCACACCTGTCAGATGAGAAAGGGAAGGGCAGTTCGCGAAACCCCCTGCCAATAATCTCGGCCAGCAATCCTGAAGCCAGTGGTCCTCAAAAGCATGACAGACGATGCTGTGTGCTTCTCATTCACCAGCTGCTCAGCATCCGCCTGCAACCGATGCTAGAGAATATGGCCTCTCCTCTCCTTTGGGATCTCCCCACGTGCCCCACTCCAATTCCCATGGCCCCATTCTTTCCCGGTCGACATCCTAACTTTTACAAAAGAGGCTTAACAAAGTTCACTGTGAGTTCAGCTTTTGTTGTTACTCAGCCACCTGTAGGATTACATTTGGTTTTGACTTTCACGTATCTCAACCCGGCAGCTACAAGAAATAAAAGGTTCTTTCAGGACAGTCTTAAAGGCTGTGGGCTTCTCTGACTGTGCTTGAGAATTGAAAAGCTTTTCTTCTGTAAGCTGCAGTGTTATGTATCCAGTCAGCTCCACAGTCATGGCCTAGTGAATGTTTCTACTAGAACATTCTATTGCAACAGTCCTGCTGTCTTTCAACATTTAGCTTTCTATAGGCGCTTAATTCCAGGCAACTAGAGTGGAAATTTAAGGAATTATTTTGCCACTGCCTTTGTGCACCAAAAAGTTTTACTTTTCACTAGCAATGAGGTTATTACTTCCTTTAACTTTATTCAGATCAAAGAAGAAGTCCAAGATCCTCTTCTTTGAGGTTCTGTTTTGCTAAAACTGCTGACAATACTAAATGTTCTAAGGGCCAGAGTTTGGTCATTAAAGCAGAAGTCACTCCATATATTCCAAGCACAAAGGACTTTAATACAGGGAATTAAAGACTACAAACCATCAGAAAGCCTAGGGGATCAGGATCAGAGAAACCATTTTTGACAGTTTCATCCTGCAACACTGAAGTAGGTGGATCTTAAGAGCTCACTCAGACACCATGTGAATCTCATATCTGCTGAATACGTGAGGGATTGGCAAACTATAGCCCAAGGGAAAGTCTGGGCTGCCACTTGTTTTCATACAGTGTGTGAGCTAAGAGTGGACTTACACTTTATTTTATTATTTTGCTGAGGAAGATTAGCCCTGAGCTGACATCTATTGCCAATCTTCCTCTACTTTATATGTGGGTTGCTGTCACAGCATAGCTGACAAGCAGTATAGGTTTGTACCTGAGATCTGACCCTCTGAACCCAGGCTGCTGAAGCGGAGGGCGTGAACTTAACCACTAGGCCATGGGGCTGGCCTCTGGTCTTACATTTCTAAATGGTTGAAAAAACCAAAAGCAGAGTAATATTTTGTGATGTGATGATTACATGGAATTCAAATTCCAGTGTCCACAAATAAAGGTTTATTGGAACACAGCTATGCTCACTTGTTTATATATTGTTTATAACTGCTTTGCACTCCTATGGCAGAGACTGTATGACCTGCAAAGACTAAAATATTGACTATCTAGCCCTTTACAGAAAAAGGGTGCTGATCCCTGGTCTTTGGGCAAACAATGGCTTCTCAATCTCTGCCTTCCGAGTCTTACGAGAATGACTCTCATTAGCAGATCCTCAGAATCATATGGGGAAAATAATTTTGGGGGAATGTCACTCTTGGGTTCTCTTCTGAGTTGCAGAGGGGCAGTGGTCCTGAGCTGGCAATAAATAATTGAGAATACTCATAATGTGGTTGGGGATCCCCAAGACCACTTTAGATTAGAAGGCCTCACAAAACTCAGAAAAGCTGTTATACTCATAGTTATGGTGTTTTTTTTTTTTTTTAAAGATTGGCACCTGAGCTAACAACTGTTGTCAATCTTCCTTTTTTTTTCTTTCTGCTTTTTCTCCCCAAGTCCCCCCAGCACATAGTTGTATATATTTTTTAGTTGTGGGTCCTTCTTGTTGTGGTACGTTAGTTATGGATTATTATTGCCAAAGAATGCAGATTAAAGACATGAGCCTCCAGTTGTCCTCTCCCAGTAGAGTTATGTAGACAGTGCTTCATTCTCCCAGCAATGACACGTCAAAACACCCATGAAATATTTTCCACCAGGGAAACTCACCAAACCTTGGTGTCCAGGGTTTTCATTGGGAGTTGATCACATTGGCACGGCTGATTGCTCACATGGCTGACCTTATTTATTCAGTCTCCAGTCTCCAGTCCCCCCAGAGGTCAAGCTGATACTACATGGCACACGGCACCCCACCATATATAATACTGTTAGCATAAACTACCTGGAGTGGCCCTGGTCCAGGCAAAGGAAGATACTCTTACGAGGCAGAATAGTCCAAGTCTTAGAGATGCTCTCCCAGGAGCCAGTCAAGGCCCAGACTTGTCTTTGGAATGTGCAGGTTTGGAAAACCCAGGCCTGCTGAGTTAACCCTTTATTGCCCACAAAGACTCACTGCAATTTGGATCTCAAGGAACCTCAGAAATTTTCTGATTAAACCTCCTTTTTTGTAGATGAGCAAATAGAGGCTTTGGAATCAAGTAGATGAGGATTTAAATCCCAGTTTCACTACTTTACCAGCTGTGTGGTCTTGGAAAAATTATTTAACTTCTGTGAGCCTAATTTTTCTCACAGATTCTTAGTTAATAGGGTTATAGTACAAAATAAATGAGAATTTATAAAAACACTGAAGTCAGATCAGTGGTCAAACATGGTGGGTATAAAAGCAATTAATTTTCATTTATTCGATAAGCTCATTGAAAGCCCATTATTGTCATACTCACATAAGTGGAAGAAAAATTGCTACTTTATTAAAAATAAAGACTTCGATACACTAGTACCAGGGAAAACTTTATATCAGGAGACATGTCACTCTTTGTTTTGAAAATGCCCTGAAGGCCCCTTTGAGAGTGAGGGCTCTCCAGGGCTTAGTGTGCAAAGAAATGGATGAACTGCGCTGCAAAATAATGGAATGAAAAGGCAGTGAGATGAGAGAGAGGAGAAAGGAAGAGGGCTGGAACTGAGCGTAAAAATGAGAAGTTGAAAATATTTCTTGAGAAGCTCTTTCATGCCAGCCAGGTTGTTAAAAGCCTTCAATTCCACAGAAATGAGTTGTCCAGGGTGGTAGAGCTAGTTAATGGCAGAGCTGGGACCAGAGATCTTTCTAGAAATCCGCATTGCCTCTCTAAGAACCGAAGTTTTTCTTTCAACCACTTTCAATGTGAAATTATACCTTGGGATATTAAACATACAACTATTTTGCTAACATCTGCGACTCTCAGAAGCTGTCCACTGACTATCTGGGGTAATATGCTATTTCAAATAGTTAAATATTTACTTGCAGAATAGAAAATAGTTTATAGTTAAGTTTCAGAGAACGCTTCTGGGAAAATAGCGAGGAACCACAGTATCATTACAAACACTGTGAGAGAAAACAAAATCGTGCTTCATGCTTGGCTACTTTTGGTATTTTATAGTAAGCAACTAAAGTTTCCTGAATTTATTGTCATTCCTTTGAATTGATAAATGCCCATGGTCTTGTCCAGCTGACATTTTTATACAGCAGTGGGGAGATGTAAAATGTTCTTAGCTTTTGGAAACCCACAAACTCTGAATTTTGCAAGTGTTGATATCAAATATTACCCTTTGGTTGGGCTTCACTTTTGTCATATGTCTGGAAAGATGATCTAAGTCAAGGAACACGTACAGTAAAGAAATGGGGAAGCTTGGAAAGTATTTTCTCTTTCTCACTTCCTGTTTGTGACAATGAGCGATTCTGGCTCCTGTTAGATGGGCCTGGAGATTCTGTGAAGGCCAGGCATTCAAGGCTTATACACCAAAAGTAAATCCTTATGTTGGTCCCCAAAGTAAACTGCAGGCTGAGCCCCGTAGTAACAGTTCTTTCCCTTCTTTCTAAATGGCTTCCCTTGGGATTTCCCATTCCATCTTTTTCAGCCACTTTACCCTAACCTCTAGCTGCTAAAGATTTCCATGATCTTGGAACCTTCTTCCATTGCTCTGGTTGATTCTTCTTTTGCTTCTTTGTTTGTCTAAGGGTTGGGCATGTAGATTAAATTACTGCTCACAATTTTTCATCTCTATTAGTGTTATATATCCCTTGCCGTGGCCTCATGGTGAATTGACGCTGCTTCTCTACTTGAATTCTGGCTTGGCCACGAGGCTTGTTTTGGCCAGTGTGATGTCAACAGCTGTGATGAAAGCAGAGGTTTAAAACATGCTTGTGTGGTTAGGTTTGCCTTCTACCACTCATGTCAAAGTCATGAAAAGAACATGTACCAGCTGGCCCTCTGGTCTGGGGAGGATGAATGGGACACACCAAGACCCAACTTGCACTTGGAGTGAAGCCCAGTCAAACCCAGCTCAGGTCAGCTGATTCCAGCTGACCTGCACACATGTGCACAAGAATATGTGATTGCCATTTTAAGCTACTGAGTTTTGGGGTGTTTTATTACATAGCATTGTAATAAGTGCCAGCTGCTAGTGTAGGCAATGTTAGGACATGTAGGAGAAAGGGCAAGAGAAGACAGCAAGAAAGAGCAACCTGTCCTCAACATCTGCTCTCTTCTTTTCATTGTCACACTGGTTTTATTGTCAAGCCAGGCAGCAGCCTACTGGCGACTGACTGCACAGCATTTGACTTATGGTTTTACCACTTATTAGCTTTGGACTAGAATTTTTGAATCTGAAAAGTAGAGATAATCATGAGTATCTATTAAGACTCATGTGAGCATACAAATAATGTCAAGTATCAGGGTTCAACAAACGGGAAATAGTACTATCATCATCATCATCATCACTAGTAGTTGTGCCAGCAGAAATAATAGCAACCCCAAACTCATCTTTTACAAGATCTTACCCTTCACCTCTGCCAGAGATCTGTGTGGCAGTTTCTCACAGGGTTCTGGTAAATTCTATGAAGAAATACTGTGATAAAGAAAGATACCTGTGGAATACTTATTTGATATTTTTTCTGAAATGTAAGATTAGTTTTCTCTTATCTTAGTCCTATCCTGTATTTCTATTTGCCCCAAGTTTGGGTAAAAAAGGAAGACAGAAGAAGCATTGGAAAAGATCCTCTTCACTCAAAGGAAAGAGACTCAGGACCACATAGCCCAGCGAATGAAGGTCTGAAGGGAGGTGGACAAAGTTTGTGAGAAAATTAATAAAAAGAGGGTTGTGTAATGTGAGAAAGATCTAGAGCCATGTTCAGTGCCTCTCTGGGGAGTGTCAGTGCAAGTCGTACTGTGTATCTATAAAAACGTACTGAAGTGGTACCCTTTCCGCGGTTTCCCCAACATTGGTAACAATGAAAAGCCAGGGGAGGCCTGAGAAGGGAGCTCCACTGTTCTCCCTCCAGAGGAGGGATATGCTGAGGGAGCCTGTGGGTTTGGCAGTGAGTGAGGGAGGGCAAGTTGAGTCAGAAACAGAGGGTGGTGACCAAGAAAGCGTAGCACGGTGACCAGGCCTGGGGCTTTTCCTGGGATAAATAATGTCTGCAGAGTAGGAGACATGGCTTCTTACTTTTCTCTGACTCTCCCACTTCCCTTCTCCACCAAGGAGGCTGCCCAGACCGTAAGAGCGTTCACCAGGGACTTAGAATGTGAGAGATGGCGGTCTCCTCTTCCAACACAGTTTCACTGGGAAAATGGATTTGATTTCCAAACTGCTGACTTATAAGCTTCCACTTGTCTTTACTGTCATTCTTTGAAAACAGGGAGCTGCTTAGTACTTTGAGAGAGTTTGGCTTGGGATGACCAAGAAAGAGCTGCAGGCTGTCGTTACATCCAGAGGAAGTGCCCTTTCTCGGGTGAAGCTGTCACCAGCAGTTGGGTCTAGACTTGTTAGGTGTGTCCAGAAAATCAGCAGGCTCCAGAAGTCCATTTTTTTGAGGAACTGAAGAATCTCCTGGGAGTGAGTTCACCTCTTGGTACCTCTTGCTTAACCTAGAAAGATGGAAGTGAGGGGTGATTCTGAGCACTTTGTAATCTTGGTTTCTCAGCTCTGTCCTTGGCCCAGTCCTTACGGACTAAGTGGGATCCAGTGGGGGTAGAGTGGTGACGGTGGCATATCATCAGTGAAATCTGCAAGAGCTATTTTATAAAAATTCTGTTAGACCTTAGATCTTAGATCAACGTCTTCGTACAGCAGTTCCCTCTCAGCTGTGCTTTCGCTTTCTGCAGTCTCAGTCGCCCATGGTGATAGGTGGTCTGAAAATATTAAATGGAAAATTATAGAAATAAACCAATTCTTAAGTTTTAAATCATGCGCCATTCTGAGTAGCCTGATGAAATCTCGGGCTGTCCCACTTTGTCCCAACTGGGACATGAACCATCCCTTTGTCCAGCAGATCCAAGCTGTATATGCTATCCACCCACTAGCGTGTTAATTAGGGAAAACATAGCAGAGATAGGATTTGGTACCATCCATGGTTTCAGGCATCCACTGGGAGTCCTGGAACTTATCCCCTGCAGATAAGTGGGGACGACTGTACATCATATCACTCTACCAAATCAGCTTTGGCACCTAAGGGGCTCCACTGTGGTACTGATGGGTGGCAGTGCCTGGAAGCTTCCGCAGTGGTATCTGGTGGGAGACCATGGGACCTGGAGGACACTATGGAGGACATTATGAGGTGAGGGGGTAAGTTTTCAGGGAGCTGGAGCAGAGGGAAGAAACTGGGCAATTCCAGGGCAGCTAAATGGCCAGTGCACTTCCTTTGTTTGTGGCGAGTGGAGTGCCTCAGGCGGCTGGAGTCCCACATGCGGAGGCGGCAAAAAGAGAAAGTAACAAAGTAATATATTTGAGAGCCAAGCACTTTAGATGGGTTATATCATTTAATCCTTACAATAACCTTATCAATTGCTTATTAATTTGTCCCCATTTTCCAGATAAGACTTTTGAGGAAGAAACAATTTAAGTAAATTATCCAAGCTCACTTGACCAGCAAGTGAGGGATGCAGGTTTATAACTCAAGCAATCTGACTCTAGAGTCCTTACTCTCAGCCATTTCCTCCTGGATGCCCTCATATTTGTGAGAGCTGGAAAAATCAAGGTTAAATACTCATTAAGTACAGTTTGTTTGCTCTGACATGGTTTACAGGGCTGGCAACCCTGCTTCACTTTGGTACTCTGAGGCAGGATCAAGGATATTCCCAGCACAGGGCCGGCCTGGTGGCATACTGGTCAAGTCCTCACACTTCTCTTAGGTGACCTGGGGTCTGCCAGTCCAGATCCCAGGTGTGGACCTACACACTGCTCATCAAGCCGTGCTGTGGTGGTGCCCCACGTAGAAGAACTAGAAGGGCCTACAACTAGAATATACAACCATATACTGAGGCTTTGGGGAGAAAAAAAAGGAATATTGGCAACAGATGTTAGCTCAGGGCCAATATTCTTCACCAAAAAAAAAAAAAAAAAAAACCAACAATATTTCCAGCAAAGTGCCTGCATATTTTAACAGTAACTACCACCAAGGGTATGATAATTATCCTGTGGCCAGTTAATTGTTTTTAAAGATATTTTCTTCAGGGAATAAACATTATACTGAGGCATGCATTAACCCAATAACAAAAACCATGTTCAGCATCTGCAGTTTTTTTTGACTGTGAAAGTCTTAGAAAAATAAACACAATTTTCCCGTCCTCAAATTTTTCCAGGTGGCAGGATATCTGTGGGCTAGGGGATAGGCAGGGAATTGACCGCCCTCTTGAGTTAATTAAATGAGATGTGAGGGGAAAAAAATCCACCAAGGTGACTGTCCTATTTTTTGTAAGGTGGTGTCACTTACATAAAGAAGACTGAAGCAAAAATACGCCTAACAAGACCTAATTTACATATTATCTTTCTTCCGAAGAATTAAAAATGGCTTAATAATTAGATTTCTCCTCATCACATATTCCTTTGAAATATAGCTCTCTGTTCCCCTACTTTTTCAGTCAGTAAACATTTTTAGATGCCCCTGTTGTGTCCAGAGCCTCTCTGCTAGATGCCGTCAACAAAAAAATGAAAATACAACATCACTGACTACTGGCTCCTAGAACTGTCATCTAGCGGAAGAAAGAGGTGAAAAGGCAGATAATTACATGAGGCACAATGTAGATAAATACGCGAGGAATAGTGTTGCTGATTTGCACAGGGTATGATTGAATGACAAACTCATCTCTCAGGATGGGGCACGAGTACATAAGGAGTAAGAAAGTGCTTCTTGAGGATGGAACCCCTTTTCTGAGTGCTACAGGACACAGAAAGTTGGCCCCGCACAGGCGTGCCTGGCAGCGGGAGGCAGTCGTCCATCCATGCCCAATCCACAGAGGCAGCTTGAGCCGAGGGGAAGGGCAGGAACATCTCAGAGGTGGTGGGCGGTGAGCTATGAGCAATGAAGAGCGGCTGGAGCTCAGGCTGGGAAGGGTAAGGCTAGGACAGCAGCCAGGGGCCAGCTCGCAGGAAGCCTTGTATGCCGTGCCAGACTCTGCAGACAGCAGCCAGCGTGAGGCACAGTTCTCACGACCTCGGGGATGCGTAGAGAGTTTTTCACAAAGTTAAATTTATTCAGTGGAAGAGACTGTCCACTTTTCTGAAATTACGTGTGTGTGTGTGTGTATGTGTGTGCAGTTTTAAATTCTTTTCTTTTATTAAAAGATTTTGATGGAAGATTTTTTTTCTTAATTGTCCTTCTTTAGCAAAATGTAAATCTGGCATCTTTGCGTAGGTTTCTAATACTTAAAAGAAAAATTATCCTGGTCTGTAAGTGGAAGAGCCTGAGAACTACGGCTGCAGACGCAGGAGCCTTTGAAGGGGTGTAGCCGTGAATGTCACAGCTGGATTCACATTTTAAACAATTTCTTCCACTGTGTGCAGAGTGAATTTGAGGGAGACAAGGCCAGAGGCGGGAAGCCCATTTATGAGGTTAATGCTCTAATCTAGGTGAAAGATACTGAAGACCTGACCTGGGGCTGGGCAGCAGAGAGGATGGGGAGCAGGAAACAGATTTAAAAATACGTTTATCAGATAAGATCAGCAGGACTTGATGGCTGGATCCAGGAATGAGGAGGAAAGCTGAATGTCGCCATTCCATCCCGTACCACATCGCTGTGGGAGACTGAGTTTCCCCGTGTCCATCAGTGGCTGATGAGGCAAATGCAGTTTTTTGCCCCCATTTAGCTCCGTCCAGTACAACTGGCAGATAGATGGAGGGAGACAGCAAAGTCACCTTCATGTAACCAGTTGCTTTCCAGGTCGAAACCACTTTGGAAAAAGCCTCCACAAGCATGAGCTTTAGGTTGGGTGTGAAGAGAAGTTCTTTGTGAGGGGGCCTGGTGCAGAATGAGGTGGTGAAGGGCATGTGCTGAGTGGTCAGCGAATAGGAAGGATGTTATGAAGCCCAACAATGGACCAGGACAGACGTGATTCGCGCATGCAAAGCTTGCCCTGGGTCCTTACACAGTCAGTGCAAGCGCTAATGTCTTCTCCACTCTCCTCACTGTGTTCATCAGGTTTTCTTACTTTCTGTATTTTATGATGCTTTGACATCTTGGGGTCTTGCCAATCTTGGAGAGACTGCCCTGCCCAGGGCTAGCTAATTCCTAGAGACAATAAGCAAGTCGCCCGTAAGGTTTTCACATGCACGCCCACCAATCCAAGGGCCATAGCACCAACCGCCTCCTTTATTTAGCTCTCACACACCAAGCCAATCTTTTCCAGCCCTGAATCACCTCAGGGCCAGGTATCACAACTAGAGACCACCTCACAGCCCAGAGCCCACTGAAAGTATTAAACCTCCAAACCTAAGCTTGCTCAAATTCCCCCATCCGGCCTTGCCCATTCTTTCCTGAGGAAACCACAATAATGGCTCTGGGCCACGCTTTCCCCTCCCTCCTCCTGCCTCCTGAGCAACCCATGTGGCCCTGCACGGTGGGGCACGCCCCCTCCCCTCAGGAACTGTCAGTAATAAACTCTTCTTCCAAAGGCAATTGTCTCTGTGTCTGTTACCTCACATTACCTGATGAAAACAAGTTTCATGTACGTTTTAATCACTCACATCTTCCTCAACACCCCCACCTCAGCTCCTGTGAGAAACTGAAGTTAGCAGTCAGCTCTGGCCAGGAGGCACAGCCCAGGCAGGTCTTGGCTGCAAGGACAACCATAAACCTTTGGTTCCCACAAAGGAAACTGGTTCTAACCACGTGTCTGATTGAAACAACTTGGGAAACCACACTGCTTTTACTCCTGAAGCACAAACCATGCCCTAATGGCTAGCTGGGTGCTCTCTGGGAAAAGAAGTTTTCCTACTAACTGTGGTGAATTACTCGAGGAAGTAGTATCCAAATGGCAGATCTCCTGACTCAGCCATGCATTGTGCTAGGCAGAGTAACGTGACCAGTGAAATACTGAGACCGTCTGATTGGGAGCTGGCAGAGGATGCAGCAGGGCCCCCGAGGACCGCTGGGAAGGGATTCGCTGAAGGATAAGAAAACCATACAAGGCCACATCCCCTGAGTTTTGATTCTCCTTGGCCCTGACAGAAAATAAGCTTGAAATGTGGAAAACAGTCAGAAATGGGCTTGAATTTTGGGAGGCTGCATCACGTGGTGTTACAGCAGGAAATGAACTTTGATGGGAAAGAAGCAAGGAAAATAAAGTTAAGCCGGAGAAGTTATTGAAGATGAGGCTGCCCAACCACTTTGTTCTTAGGTGAACGGCCCGTCTTTGCATTCAACAGCCGGCAGCTGAACTGCAACATCAAAGAATCATTCTTAACTGTTTGCATTTAAGGAGCAGGAGGCAGAATTGTGTTAGCCTCTCTGAAAAGACTCCATCTTATCATCTTGACACAATACTGTTATGAGGCAACAGGAGATAAGTGACTTCAGTAACGTTAACTTTCAGTAAGCAAACAGTGGACAAAGCAGTAAGCAAAGCAGAGGAAAGTGTTTGATACAGTTTCATGCAGCAGCGCTTTCCTCGAGGGTCTACTGAGCACCTGTGCTCTGTGAAAGAGTCCGCGCTGTGGGCGAAATACACAGCCTTGGTTGCCTGTGCACCATCAATTCCCTTGCATCCATCCTTCTGATAGTACCCAGCTTTTCTTTGGGAAACCACTGTTTTCTCCACGGTGCAGCTGCCCTGCAGCTCGGGTGACCCCACTTCCAGCTGCCAGCCCTAGCAGGGTAATCTCATTTTCCACACCACGGGAATTGGTGAAGGGACCCCAGGTCTAAACCAATCAGTGTGTGACTTTATCCCCATCAGAGGGTGGTCCAACCCGTGCGACCCTCAGAACTTTGGTCCTGGGCGCAGCCTTACTCTTCTTGATGTGAACAAGGAAGCATGCAGTTCTGGCGCCTGCAGGAGCATTTTGTCACTGTGAGAGCAGCTGTGAAGAAGAGGGGAGACAGAGCCGTGAGGGGACCCAGCGCGCCTGCCTTCCCTTGGGACTTTCCCGTTTCGTGATCCACGAAAGGCCTGTGGCGTTTCCCAGCTGTTTGCTGGTTGATGGATTGCTGGATTGCTGTCTTCTTGCTGATGCAGGGGATGAAAGGAAGTATAAAGGTTGGTTTAATGTCCTTGCATTTCTACAAGAAACATCAACCTTGGTTCTTTATCCTGCAGCTTCACTGTGGAATGACTGGGTTCCCCCTCACCCGTTTCTGGCAGGCAATATTAACAAGAGAAAGATTTCTGGTTTTTTTTAAAATTTGTAAATATTTCACTTGGAAGAACCTGACATTTTCCCTCCGGCTCCGCTGAAGGCAACACAAGATGGTGTACACTGCCTGGGAGAGCCGGGAGGAAGACCATGGGAACCGTGAAGAGGGGCATAGAGAGAAAATGACCATAGCTCACCCGATTCCTTCCCCAAACAGAATAACCCTGTTATAAAGCTTCCCCTGGGTGTGAAGACGTCATTTTATGTACACGTAGTGAGAGGGTGGTGCTTGAATTTAGGACTTGTCTACCAGTGGGATTCAGATTAGTATAAACATGTCTGACACATTACTGGGGTGGGTCTGCCGGGGGCTTCTGTGCACAAAGGACTGAGGAATATCTGAGGGGAGATCTCATTTGCTGGGAAGCCCAGGAGGCAAGCTTGATATAGTGAACAAAACCTTAATTTTTAGGGCAGAGAAATGATCAGAGTAGAGCCCCAAGTGGATGCACATGTGGTTCCTGAGATAGGAAAAGAGGGCTGTGGGTAAAAAATGAAAGAAGCTAAAAAAGAGGAAAGAAAGAGAGGAAAGAAGAGAGAAAGGGGGCCAGCTCCCTGGCCTAGTGGTTAAGTTTGGTGTGCTCTGTTTCGGCGACCTGGGTTCAATTCCCAGGCGCAGACCTACACCTACTTGTCAGTGGCCATGCTGTGGCAGTGACCCACATACAAAATAGAGGAAGGTTGGCAACAGATGTAAGCTCAAGGTGAATCTTCGTCAGCAAAAAAAAAAAAAAAAAAAAAAAGAAGAAGAAGAGAGAAAGAAGGAAAAATAATGTGGCTGGGCAGGAGTGATTTTCACATGCTGGCTGTGGCCACTGACCACATGAGCTTGGGTTTCTGCTGATTTTCCTGGTGTGGCTGTGTCTAGCCTAGTCAGGGACCACTGGAGTACTGACAATTAGTTTAAAAAAAGCAAACAACCCCAAACTCCACGATGACAAAATAAAAGGAGATCAGATAACAGCAGGGAGTATAGCTAGAAACAATTACCTGGAAGGAAAGGCTGCAATTTCACATGAAATGACTAGTTCTTCAAACATTAACAAGGTATCAAAATTGCTTTCATAAGAAAAATGTGGGGAGAAAGCTTTTATTGCTCTCTTGTGCAAAATAACACCAATTTGATGGATTTGTAGAAGAATACCAACCGATTCTTTGTTCAAAAGAAAGTCTGGTGCCAAGGAAAAATATGTCATATGCATATTGCTGCAGTGGCAGCTGCCAAAATCACTCCAGGCAAGACATCCCAGAGGTCACAGAGCAGAGAGCCTCACAGACGAAATGGAGATGCTCAGATCACACGGTCTATTGCATCAATATAAACATCCATCAAGTAGCAAGGCAAAAGAGATGCGGGGTAACTTTACACACTTAGGGTGGACTGGAGGACCACAGGACTGAATCCTGTGTTACACAATTATTCCTGTGTCCTCTCTCTTTCCTTCTGTCGGCTGGGTGGGAATCTTCCTTCTTCCCTTTTTGTGTTCTTGTGGCTGGACCAATAGTAAAATTGACACAAGATCAGATTAACCGGAGAAAAACCCAGTTTAATCCGTATGCATCGGAGATCATAAAGAAATGATGCTCAGTGAGTGAACAAAGCAGGCAGTATACATATCTTTTACACAAAGAAACAGTAAATTTGTGAAGAATTGATGGGACAAGGAAACTTAGGTTTGGGGTACATAATTAGTGAGGAATTTCAGCAGAGTTTAGGCTTGAGGTCATACATTAGCCGGGTTTGATTAGATGAGCTTCTGGGCCCTGAGTCCCCAGCTCTGGGGATAAGGACGCAGGGAGAGCACTTCACCTGGGAGATTATTCCTTGCTTTCAGGGGGACAGAGAGAAGAGGCTCAGAATGCCCTTTTTGCTTCTCAAGGAACTTTAATTCGAAATAATCAATATGCTATTGTGGGGTATTTTGGGGTGGCCTGCCCTGGGCCCCAACATCTCTCTCCCTCACTATCTCTCTGTAGCATCAATTTTTCCTCATGGTGGCGTGGTTACAAAGACCAGAGCTGAGTCTGAACAAGGGGGCTTAGCAAGCACACAGTGTACGGAGTTAACACTGTTTGCTGACACCGGGGCGAGGAGGCCAGGCCACAGCTGTAGCTCACTGACAGTTTGCTGGGAGCTTTGTCTCTTGGGCGGAGCGTGTGCAAAACCTGAATGGGGCCCTAATATCTGGCCAGTTTAGAGATGACATGTGTCAGTCTGAAGGGGCTTGATTTGTACCTTGTGATTTGGTCCTTCCATCATTTCCTCTTTATAAGTGAACATTCTTGAGTGTCCCATCTTTTTCAAAATCATCTGTTTCATTCCTTCTATCTTTAACATGTCTTCCTGATTGCCAGCTATCCATACACATCTTGTGAATTCTGCCACAAGACGCTTGCTTACTCACTGTCTTTATTTAACGCATATTAGGAGTTTGATCCATCCTACTTGCCTTTTCCTGTCTGCTATAGGAGAACTGAATATTCTCAATTAATAGCAAACAAACATTACAGAATGTAAACTTTGCCTGCCTCCTACAGAGGGCATATCACCATTCTCACCATCACCTACATTTCAATGAAAGAACGGAGCAAAACAAACTAAAAATGTGGTTTGTATTCTTTAGCGTCTTAGCAATGAAGGCTGCTCCTGCTCCTGCTGCTGTCGTCTTCTATGGAGTGTTTACTCTCAGAGGAATGGTTGGCACGTGTAGTTGGATCCAGTCCTCACAATGAACCCCTGAGGTAGGTATTCTTACCTCAGGTCTACCAGTGTGATAGCTGAGGTTTGGAGAAGGAAGGCGACCTGTCAGGGTGAAGTGTATGGGGCGAGCAGAGCAAGGAAAGGAGCCAAGACTCTCTGACCCCCCAAGTCCTCCTTCTGGTCATCGGACGAGGCTCTTCCATTCCCAGAGCCCCCGCAGGGACCTCAGGCGCTCCGCTCCTTGCAGCCCTCTCCCACTCCCGGCCCGACATCCGTGAGTGCTGTGGCTCCTCCGGGGGCCTCCAGGATGGCTTAGCCTTCACGTGCTCATTTCAGATAACCATGTGGCATTAAAATTCAGGTCACATGGGAAGTGAATTCAAGAGGATTACTCGTTTAAAAGTAAGTGAAAGATCCACGTGGCACATTTGGTTGCAGAGTAGGTGTAAATGGGTTGTCAGAAGGAATGGCCAAATTGTCTAGTGAGCAAAGAAAAACAATGCAGCTGGGGAGAGGCAGCCTTACATTCACGTGATAAGAGAACAGCTACAGTTTCCTGAGTGTTATTATGAGCCAGATACTGTACATTTATTATTTCAAATCCACACAACCACTCCGAAGGATGGATATACGGAGGGGAAATGAGGCGCAGGCTGGTTAATAACATGCCCATAGTCACTCAGCTAAGAAGCCATGGGCTGGGTTTTGATCCCAAGTTGTCCCTGCTTGTTTTCATGACCAACCTGCACAAGACAGCACACCTGGAAGAAAGGATGTGGGGGCTAAAAGGGAAGTTAGAGGTCTATAAAGCACTTTCCGTTTGTTTCACAGAGGGGCAGACGGAAGCCTTTGAACACGGAACATGTGAAATCAGAATTACATATATTCTTATATAAGATTTAAAAATACAAATCTTAATTTCTTTGCATCCAGGAACATCATATTTTGTAAAACATACCTTAAATAATTATAAAATGTTGTAAAATATGATTAGACTGGAAGGTAGAGATTTTTCATCCGTTGTTACCTATCATCAATCCTTTCCGATCTCTACCTGCTCAGACTGAATTTACTGAGATTCCTTTCTTAGTTTCCCTTTCTTGCACTGAATTACATTTTTTCCCCACTGACTGTAACATCTTGCTTTAACTTCTGGTCCCTATGATAGTTGCTATAATTGATATCTCCACACTGCAACTCCTTTTGACAAACTTAAATAAAAACGTATCTGACAGATTCTAAGTCTAACCCGTTATTAAATTGCGTTCTTCCGCAGGTCACAGAGTGAGTTCCTGGCAGGATGGGACTGTAGCTGTGGTAGGGGCTGTGTAGGAGAGCTGTCGTGAATTTGCCTCTATAGAAAACTAGTTCTGCATCTAATTTCTGTCAAAGAAAATGAGCTAAATACCACTCTAAAGCAAAACCCATCATTTTAGGCAGCAGCCTTTAATTGGCTTATGTAATTGGTCAATATATTTAGTTACCTGGGAGTACGTTTTGCAACTAAATTCTGTTGAAAAGCTCCTTAGGAAGTCACATTATTTAAAATGTGACATTTCCAGCATGTATTATTGAGTTTTAATGGCCAGAGTGGGAGAGTAAGTGCTACTTTCAAAATTTCAGGCTACAGGAGTCATTTTTGAGCCTTGATTGTTCAATTGTTTGTGGGAATGGGAAGCTCCAGAACGATTCTCTGAAGACAGCAAGGTCCTGCCATGGGGATGCCCTGGGCCCATTTCTGTGGCGGAGGTGTGGTGGAGCTCCACAAGCCGCATGAGTCCTTGTGAGGCATTTTGAATTTCACCAGCTAACACCTTTTTTTATCTTTTTCTCAGCTGTTCTTTAAATCCTATTGAACTGTTCTTGCCAGGAATAGTGACTGCAAACTCCTGATGACCAACTGTCAAAGGAGTGCCCCGAGGCCGTGAGCCCATTGCTTCCTTCCTCCCGTATTCTGAATTCTACTCCTGAATCAGGTCAAACCTTGAGGGACCATATGGGATTGTACTCTCTTGGCTGCTGTGCTCTTGCATCTTGCTGGGATATTAAACTGCCATGGGGTGGTCGCTGTTGAGTTTATAACTCATTAGAAGGCTCCTCCTTTCCATCTTGCATACGACTTATTCTGCCCCTCTGGCGTTGGTGGGTAACAGCGTCAGGAGCAGAAACCAGGGGTTTTGCCTCATGATCTCTTGGTCCAGGAGGTTACCTGCTGACTGGGACACCCCTCTGACAGGTAATTTGCAATGGGGTGGGTTGGTGACGATAGGCTGTTTGTAGAACAGTGTTACATCACTTTCTGAATATCTACGCAAAGGTCTTTCCTTCTGGGTGTTGCCTCGTTTCCTAAATATCTCCTCCCATAATCTTCCTCATGGTTTCCTTCCACGGGCCTCAGCATCCTCTCCCACAGAACAATGATCTTTCACTTAGGATAATAGAATTCTGGCCCCAGGTCCGTCGTCTTTCTCAGATTTCTTCCAGATCTTAAGAGTCTCTCTACCCACTCTGGCATCTACTAACTTCTCAAGAGGGAAAGCTGAACACTGGTCTCGGGTCAGGAGAGGGCAGGAAGTGCAGATGCTTCAACTCTATGTGAAGTGTCTAAAGGCAAACACATTCCACCGTCTACCTTAAATACTCATCCTGTACCTGTGTGACTTCAGTATTCACCTCAGGTGGAGCTGAACCAAGCCCAACTCAATCCAGGCTCAATTCCAGTCTGAGGTGAAGATTATACTTTCATATCCTGCTTTCTGTCCCAAATCTCAGCTCTACATCTATTGAAACCAGTTGTTCAAATGCCTTGAGGCATTTCTCCAAGAAGACCTCCATAGAGAAAATTATAAACCTTTATTAGGAGATATAAAAGTGAACCTTAATAAATGGAGAGACGTGTTTATGGAAAGGAAGGCAATATCATAAAGAGGCCAACTCTCCCCAACTTGAATTATAGATTCAAAGAAATTGCAATCAAAGTCATGGAATTTTCTAGGCTGATTTCAGAATTCGTAAGGAAGATTAAAGGGTCAAAAATAGCCAAAGATACCTCTGAAGTACCAGGTATCAGAACTTAATGTGAAGATGTGATTAAGACAGTGAGACAGCAGCATGGATAGACATGGGGTAGACAATACATAATATCAAAGGACCCCCAATGCTTATTAATCAGATATTAATTACTAAGTTCAAAATACTTATTAATACCTTTGTAGTAGAGATTTTGGCAGACACCAGATTAACTGATTAGAAAAAGTTATCTTCACCACTAATGGGACAAACCAACATCATGTGCCTCCATATAGGATACGCTGACAGGACACAGAATCACTTGTGTGGTATTCTGGCCCAAAATGCATACCCTCAAGCCAATTATGAGGAAACACCAGACAAATCAAGAATGAGGGACATTCTACGAAGTAACAAGCTTGTACTTTTCCAAAGTGTCCAGGTCATGAAAGACAAGAAAAGACTGGGGAAGCATTCCAGATTGAAGGAGACTCAAGAGGCACGACAACTTCATGCAGTGTGCGATCCCAGATCACATCCAGGAGCGTGAAAGACACTGTTGGGACAATTGGCGAAAGTTGAACGGCGTGTGTGGATTTGATGTGGTGTTATATCAATGCTAGTCTCTTGATGTTGATGGCTGTATTTGGCTACATGGGAGACAGATAGTCTTGTTTTTAGGACATACACACTAAAGTATTGATGAGTAATGGGGCATCGTGTTTGAAACTTACTCTCCGAAATGGTTGGGGGAAAAATTACACACACATGCAGGAAGAGAGAAGGAGGGAGAGAGAAGAGAATGAGAATGATAAGGCAAATGTGATAAAATGTTAACAGCTGTTAGTGGGTGAAGACTATAGAAATGCTTTGCGGTTTTCTCTCAACTTTTCTGTAAGTTTAAATTATTTTAAAATAAAAAGTTAAAAGAGTATATTGGGAACTCCTCTGAATAATAATTAACCTCTTACCCACCTTAACCTCAGCTTCCAGCACCCACTTTCCTACCACTGCATCCTGTCTTCTGGTTCATGCTCTCGGGGGTCCTGTCCTCACCCTTCCAAACCAGCAGACGTTCAACCCATTGATTGACCGTCTTTCCCTGGGGACCTCACCTTGCAGCCTCACCTGGCCCACATTCCATTCTTTGAATGGGGGAAGAACAGGAAGAAGTATTTCACACAGTAGAATCTACGTGGCCAGTCAAGCCATGACGACACATTTGACATTATTCATGGTGCCGACCAGACCACAATGAGGCACCATTTTGTATTTTACCAAAAAGTTTAAAATCTGAAACTATCAAATGAGCCATTATAAATTTCTAGGGAAACCCAATTTATTACTGTCACTCTAAGCAATAGTTTGTCATTATCTGAAAAAATTGAATATTTGCATATCCCATGACCCAGCAAATCCACCCTAGGGATATAGATAAAAAACCTCTAATTCGTGTGCAGCATGCTCACAGCAGTACCTTTTACAGCAGCAAAAATCTAGAAAGAACCTAAATGCCCGTCAGTGGACAAGCGTGTAAATGACCTGTGGTACATTTGCGCCATGAAGAATTTTAGCAACATAATATGAAATGAAAAAGGAAGCCATCCCCCAATTACATACAGCAGGCTACCATTGTAGCACAGTGAAGGTAACTACAATTTTTTAAAATTATGAATATATAGTAGAGTCATAGAAATGTATAAAAACAATGCAAGGGGATAGAGAACACACAAGGATATATGTTTTTATTGCCATGGAGAACACTCCGCCTTAAAAGTGAATTGATGTTTTTATCTCTAGAAAATAAAAACTGAGAGTAATTTTTAATTAAAAAGCTTTTTTCTTGGTTTTTATTCACCAAGTTTCTAAAGTCTTAGGGTTCAGCCTTATCCAGGATCCCTATTACACAGATAGGGCCTGTGGTTTATTGTGGTGAACAAAAGGAATTTTATGCACTGAACTATAACCTTCATGAAGACAGAGATTTTTGCCTTTGTGTTTACTAGTGTATCTCAAGAGTCTAGAACAGTGCCTGGTACATAGAAGACGATCAATAAATAATATTTACCAATAAGTAATAACATTGAATGAAACCATCCCATTTGCCAAAGGCTAGCATTGCAGTAACAAGAAATTTCCAGCGGGTGGCGCCCATGTCGCATTTTGTTGCACGTGTACAACAAAGAAAGAAGTGACATTTTTGGTGAATATTTCCATATCCTTGGGTGAATTTTAGGCACTTCTAGGGGAACTCCGTAAGACGTTTCCTTTGAAGTGTATTATTTCTTACCAAACTTCAACCTTTTTAGTTTGGTATTTACGTGTTTGGTTCACAACTTCCTAATAGAAAATTTAAATCATTTGGTTCTGGAGTTAATGTCTAGTGAAAAACATTTTCATCTCTATGCAGTTCAACTAGATTTTTAAATTTGTTGCAGTTAATTCTGGGTGAAAAACTAAGAGTATTAAAGAGAGAAATCTGTTTAAAAGAGAATGAGAGGTGAAAACGTGGTAAAGCATGTAACGTGAATGTCAACAGCGCTGACAACTTCTGAAGGAAAATGGAATCGAAGCGATTTCCCTGTCAGTTAAAAAGGCCAGGTATTCGTGTAAACTCAGCATATTTGAATTGCGTTACTGGATGAATTCGTTTTCCTCCTTGGGTCGGTTACTAGATGCTCATCCTCCTCCGGCTCCGTTCGTCTGTCCCTGGCCCATCGCTCACCCCTGCCCACGCCGGGGACCTCCCGCGGTGCCCCCTGGAACTCAGGAGCCGTCAGCTGCAAACTTCCCAGGTCCTCCTCTTCCTGCCTGATCGCTTCTTTTACTTTGTCGCTCAATGGAAACCTGGCTCTCCTGCGAGGACCCTGATTCCCTGCGGCTCTGCCTCATGCGCTTTCCCTCCCGAGCCTCTTTCCACGGGCCCGAGGGGCAGGAGGTGACCGCCAGCTCCGCGCGCCAGCCCGGCCATTCCCCCTCACCTCCCCAAAACTGCCGCTCAGAATCCTCCACAAGCCCTGCTCCCTGCAGTCATCCACTTCCGGTCCCTCCACCTCGTGTCTTTAATATTTTTAGCTCCTGGTTCACTGCCGTTTTCCTGTTAAATCTCCTGTGACAATTTGTAGTTATTTTAATATCCAGATAAATGACCCTTTCAGCACCCCGTGCTCTTGGTTCTTAGCCTCTTCTCCAGGGATCTCGGCGTTCCCTTACCTAAGGCTCTCTCCGTCATACCCTTGCTCCTGTGTTTACCAAAAAAAAAAAACAAAAAAAAAACGGCATTAACCTCTTACCTACCTTTAACCTCAGTTTCCAGCGCCCACTTTCCTACCACCGCATCCTATTTTTCTGGTTCATGCTCTCGGATGCCCTGTCCTCACTTTTCCAACCCACCAGACCTTCAGCCCATTGATTTGATCACCGCTCCCTGGGGACCTCATTTTCCAGCCTCACCTGGCCCATATTCCATTCTTTGACATAATAACCCCTTGCCAACTCCTGGATGCCCTTGCTCCATCCTTCATCACAGGGCCCGGAAAACCCAAATCCTACTTAAATCTAAGTCTCTGCCTACTCCCTGCCTGCCTCCTGGCAATTGACCACGACTGGGTAAAAGTCTGCAGCCACGACTTTTGGGTCCACGTGAAATTCATCCCCACCAACCTCAGCGGACGCCTCCTGCTGCCTGGCAGTCGGCCGGGCGGTGTCTCCGCAGCGCCTTCCTTCTCCCACTTTGCTAGACAGGGGTTTTTGTAACTGCGGTAAAAAAACTTACACAGATTAGAACAGAATCGCACTTTAGAGTTCATAGCATGTAGTAATGGTGACTATTATTTCCTGAAATGCTTGATTCAGTTATATGTGGATGATCATTTATATACACATGTGTGCTGGCTTAGGATGTAAGATGTGCTTTGTGTAAAGAAAAGGTTCAGGAAGCACTGTCCTGCGTGGTTCATTCATATCACCTCTCTCATCAGCCTTCCGTCCCCTCCGTCCTCTCCTCACTCTCTGATGACCCTGCTTTCTAAGTTACTAAGGGGTTAGGAGGATTAGAAGAGAACTCCTTCACCTGCCAGCCTGCTGCACCCCCGTCCTACTCTCTCCCCCGTTCCTCTCTGTATCCCCCCAAGCCCGTCCCTCCACTTGTCTCCTAGATCCATCAGTCTTCAACTTCTCAAAGACCTTGCTTATTGATATCTAGTAATGAGGCAGAGCCTCAATCAGGTTCTTTCTCATGCATCACCAATTTCTCCCTCTCTGCTAGATCCTTCTTATTAATATCTGACATTCTGCAACTACTCCCATCTTAAAAACTAATATCCAAACCTAACAAAACCTTTGTGGTCCCCCTCTAGCTACTGTGGCATTTCTCTGTCCCCCTTGACAGCAAAGCTCGGTCAAAGAGTTGTTTACGCTGCTGTCTCTGAGGCGTCTCCTCCCATTTTCATTTGTCCTGACTTCAAGGAGGCTTTTACTGCCACTATTCTGCCAAAACCTTTTTACCAAGTTATCAGTGACCTCCACGTTTCTAAACCCACTGAGCTTTCCTGAGAGAGAGCACTCTCTCTGCCTTGAAACACTTTCCTTACTTAACTTTCAGGCCCCCAAGTGCTACATTCCTAATTTCTTCCAACTTTACGTCCTACTTCACATGTCACTCCTTGTGAATGCTGGAGTGGCCGTGTTGGAGTTAGACTGCCCAGGGTCTCAGTCCTTGGACCTCTTCTCTTGTTTATTTATACTTATCCCTTGGAGATTTCATCTAGTCTCATGGCTTTAAATAGCATTTATATACTGACCATTCTCAAATTGACAGAGCACAGACCTTTCTCCCGAAACTTTAACATATATCCAATTGCCTCCTCAGCCTCTCCTCTTGGGTGCTTAACAGCATCTTACATTAAAACTGATGCCCTCCCTGCTCCTCCCGTAGTCTCCCCCATGTCAGTTAATGGAAGCTCCACACTTATAGTTGCTCAGGGCAAAAAAACCTTAGTGCCAGCCTTGGCTCCTCTCTTTCTTTTATGCCCTCTATCCAATTGATATCACCAAAGCCCATTGACTTTATCTTCAAAACAAAGCCTGAACTCAACCACTTTTCATAACCTCCGCAGTTTCCACCTTGGACCTTGTGTGGTAGGTATTGGGCATGTTAACATGAAAAGGCATACTTGGTTGAAGTCATCTGATTAATAACTCCTATGCAGCAGATCAGTGTCAGAATAAAGGAATAATCACTGTGGGGTGAGACGTGGGGTTGGGAAAAGCTTTGTAACTAAAGTGGCGTTTGAACCAGATCCTGAAGGGTGAGTAGTAGTTAGCCAGGTGAACACAAGTGGAAGAGAGTTTCAGGCAGAGGGCGTAGGGCGTGGAGGTATGGCCTGACCTGGGAATGGTCAGGGATTTGAGAAAGCTGAACACATTTTCTCTGTTGGTGCCATGCCTTGAATGCTAACGGTGGAAAGAGAACCAGGATGCAGATGTTTTCAGGAAGCATTTTCAATTCACTCGATGACCATATTGAAGGCGAATGTGAGTCAAACGTGTTACATAGTCACATCTACGATGTTCTGATGGATGACTGCCTGACTCTGTCAAACCTATGAATAGTCCTAATGTTGGAAGTTCTTTAACTCTGATCTCTATATAATACAGTCCATTTTACCCAGTTTTGAAACAAATGCAAGCACATTGCCTCTGACCCTAGCAGTTTTCTCTCAAGAAAGTCAATAAGCACTCACTGAATACCTTCAATATACCAGACACTGTGTTGAGTTGCAATGAATTAAAAAAAAGTCAAGTTTTCAAGGCATGAAAAAACGTGCAAGAATCTTAAATGCAGATTACTACGTGAAAGGAGCCAATCTGAAAAGGCTACATACTGTATTAATATGGCCAAAGTGGGGATTGGGAGAGGGTTGTGGAAGAGACAAAACCGGAGAAGCAATCGAGGCCAGATCATGAAGGGCCAGGCACACAACAGCTTTGTTCAGAAAGAGCATTCTATGGCAAGTTAAAAAGGATGAGGGCAAGACTGGAAGCAGAGAAGTCTCTCATAGAAGCAAATTTGTTATTTAGATCACACTTCGTTACGACGTTCTACTTGGGTGGTACTAACTTTCTAATAGCAGATTGTTGCTTTAAGGTCTATACTGAATTGTGTTTATTCATGTATTCATTCTATAACCCTCACTAGTGACTATTAGATGCCAAATACTGTATGTGTGGTATCTTGGGGATCTCAGAGTGATAGACACTGTCCTTGGCCTCAAAGAACTCATGGTCTAGCAGTGGTAGTGGATACAGGATGGATAAATGTGATTCAGATCAGTGCTATGAGAAGAGTGAGCATAGACTACTTATAGAGCACAGAAGCGGAATGACCTCTGAGACAGGAGTCAGGGAGCCCAGGCAAGGCGGTCCGGAGCAATGGCTTTGAGCTGAATTTGATGGATGAGTAAGAATTACTCTCAAAAAAGCTGGAGGCCTGCCAGGCCACTCCAGGCAGTGGGAACAGCTTGTGCAAAGACTAGAATGAGTCAGTAGAGTTTTCAGTGGCTTGAATTTATGGTGCAACAGGAGGTAGGACCAGGAATGAGGTAGAAGCAGGCATGCCATGGTAAAATTTAAGTTTTATCTTCGGGGGCTGGTCCCGTGGCAGAGTGGTTAAGTTTGCACACTCTACTTCCACGGCCTGTGGTTCACCGGTTCAGATCCTGGGTGTGGACCTACACACTGCTCATCAAGCCATGCTGTGGTGGCATCTCACATAGAAGAACTAGAAGGACTTACAACTGGGATATACAACTATGTACTGAGGCTTTGGGGAGAAGAAGAAAAAGTGGAAGACTGGCAACAGACGTTAGCTCAGGGCCAGTCTTCCTCACACACGCACACGCACACACACAACTATCTTGAAGGAGATCTCACAGAAGAAAGTGGAATTCTGACCTCCTTTCATTAATGGATTAGGTGGAACAGGGTAATAGCTATGTTACTTATTTAAGAAACTGAATTGTAAACAGTAAGACAAATCATCAAACTCATCAGGGCCTTTTGGTAGAAATATTCTCAGAGAAGAAAGGTTAGCGAGTCTTTCTCTAGTCACCAATCCACATTTCTGGGTTTGCATCTGCTTCTGGCTCATGCTCAAAAATTGAATCCAAGAAATCCTGCAATTTCCCAGAGGGCCAGTAGTTCCTGTAATAACTACTCTCATGACGTTTCCTGGATATGATAAACCTTCTAGCCGCATATTTTAAGATGTCTAAGTCAAAGATTGTCTTCATCGTGAGCCCTCAGAACACCTCCAGGTAAGGTAGTGACGAGACTGGCGGAGAAATGGTGGCAATTCCTGGCTGCAACACTATCTTCTCCTGTATGAACAGATTTGGTCAAAGTTTTACTTTTTATTCCAAAATAGCTTGGGTTCCTCAGAACATTGTATGATGCACCTCAAAACAAAATAATTACTCACCTAGCAAAAGTGGCCAGTGTGTGTCTACTGGTTACACACCGCTACCTTCAGACGGAGAGATGTGACCCTGTCAGAGAAGGATGAGGAAAGAACAGAGTTTTAGAATTTAACAGATGTACAGCATCCTGAGGGGGATTTCATTTTCTGCACTGAGTTTCAACATCGCTGCGAATTAGAACATGTTCTTTTCAGATGGAAATAGCACCACCAGTTTCCCTGTCATTGGGCGGGGGTGGGGAGGGGAGGGGGTCTGCTAATGATAGTTTTACCTTTAGGATTTAGGAAGAAGCCAAACATCTTCCTTTTCCATAGGATAAAATTTTGTGTGTTTAGATTCCTCAAGTAGTTTAGATTCCTTTGGTTTCTTTCTATCCGGATGCCTTTTCTTCTTTGCCTGGCATTCCTGTGTCTTTATTGAGTACTACTGCCTTATGCGCATGCAATCACAAACAGCCCAACTTCTGAGGCCCAAAATGTAGGCCAAATGCTCTTTAAAGGAATATGGCTTTTTTATTCAAATTTAAAATATATTAATTTTGTCTGCACATCAGTCTTTGATATTTAGAATTGTTTAAAGAAATGTTAAATAATAAAGCAGAGTTCTCCGCAAAGACACGCACTTATAATAAGGATGGACAGTAGAAGTTTTAGTAATAATGTAAGGTCAGTTAGTTAATACCTTGGCTGCTTCTCTGTTAATCTCAAATTTAGCACATCCAAATCCGACCCAATCAACCTCCCTCCACTTTGACTGAGGCCTCAATGTTTTTCTAACCTCAGAGGAAGGCGGCACGATGATTAGGAAAGTGCACAGGCTTTCTGACTCAGACGGAACGAGGTTTGCGTGCTGGCTGTAAGACCTTTGCAAGTGGTGTAACCTCTAGGTGACTCTGTTTCCTTATCTGTGGAAATGGAATAATAATTCCAACCTCACAGGGCTGTGATGAGGATTAAAGGAGCTGTGAAATGTAAAGCAAGCCATCAAGAGGAATGAGTACTATGAGAAATTCTGGTATCACGTCTTACTCTCTTTTTCTCTCTCTTCCCAATATCCAGTCTTTAACAAAGTCCTGCGACTTCATTTCTTGGAAATATTTCACATATATTTTCCTTAATATTCTTACAGCCATGAGTTTATTACATTATACTCGGATTATTGCATAAATCTCTTAGTTGACATCTGTCTCTTTTCCCTTCTATAAATAAATTTTTTTCCTTAATATTGAAAAGTGATTCTGAAGTCGTCTTAGAACCCTTATTTGCATATGCCATTTCCTTGGGTTAGGACTTCAGTGACCCCTAATTTTGTCAGAATCATGTCAAAACGCCCCTTTCAACTTTTAGGACCTGGAGAGGAGACTGTGTGTTACAGTGGAAAGAGCACAGATTTTCAATTCAAACAAAAGTAGGTCCAAATGCTGGGGACAGGGTTTATATCTACCAGATATTGAAAAAGTAACCTACACTCTCGGAGTATCAGTTTCCTTAACTATAAATAAAGTCTGCTTGTGCGCAGGTCTGCACTGTCCCAACCCTGCACGTTCCGAAGAAAGGGTGGCCCTTGGCTGACTTCTTGGACAGAACCTCTGAAATCTTGGAATATCCTGCCTGTTAAGAGTGTTTTGTCTACCTGAGGCCTTGGGCCTGTAGGGGAGGAAGACATTTCCTCTATCCCAAGTGTGTTCGTCTGGCCGGAGAACAAATTAAATTCACATGAGACAGAATAGCAAGAGAAAATTAAACAAAGTCTTTATGAGGACCATGGCCCAGGGCCCTTCTTCCTGAAGGAAGAAAGGGCACCGAAGGAGTCGGGTGCACAGAGCGGTTATATACCCCCAAACAGGGTGTTTCACATATGATTGAAATGTCCCTCCCACAATAGTCACAAGATTGCCCTGTCAGCACAGCGCTTGATGGACACAGCAGGAGGCAAGTCTATTGTCTTGAGCTGGGTGGTCACAGGTGAGGGCAGCAATCAGTTCCTAGCCTAAGGAAAGATGCTTAATCCTTAAAGAAATGCCAACGTTGGGAGGGGCAGTCGATCATGGGAGATTACCACACAAGCACAGTAAACAAAATGCAGATTTAAGTCCTTGCCTTTGGCATTGATTAAGAGTTTCTAGAGAGAAGGTCATCCCCTTTCTTCTTCCTGGTACAGAGGGGGATATCTTTACAGGTGGAGATTTCCTTTACAATGTAAATGTCTCTTATAAAGGGCAAGCAAGTTCCACTCCTCAGAGCCTCCTTCCCCATCCCAGTTTATCAAAAGCAATCAGCCTCAAATAATCCTCATGCCAAAGAGACATATCTTGGGGTGGCCAATTCCAGTCCCCACAGGCCACACCAGGTGGTTCATGGTGACAATGTGGTTTATATGTGATTGAATCCGAGGGTGGTCTTGGGGACCCCCAAACTGCACTACTTCTCAGAATTTTTGTAAGAATTAAATGAAATAGTTCATGTAAAGCATCTGGACCATGAGCTGGGTGTTTCTTTCCTTCACAATCTTTATAGTCCCCGCCCTGCTTACAGCTGCCCACTCTCCTGCCTTCACCTTCTGGGACCTTGAGTCTGCGTTTCTCACTGACCAGACACACACTTGATACCACGTGTCTTTGCCCATCCTGTCCCGACTGCCTGGAGCACCCTGGTTTTCCCTTTTGTTCAAATGAAGCCTATGTATTCCTTCCTAGTACAGGTGAAGCCCTCCCTTCTCTGTGGAGCCTCCACTGACTACCCCAGCCTGGACTAATTTCCTTCTTTCCTGGATTTTTATTGCACTTTTAGCTGGTATCAAAAGCTGGCAGCACCTTATGTATTTATGTATTGGGCCTCTAAGTAGATTGTAGAAAACTTGAGGGCATGGAGTATGTTTTATTTTTCTTGCTCCTCTCCTTGGTAGATGCTCAGTAAATGTTGCTTTATGGATGTACTCATAGCTTCCTGTTTCAAGCTCCAACACCCTCAGGGGTGTGTACAGACAGGTGCTGGCAGCAGCCAGAGCAACTTGCCCATGTTCTTTTCACTCCTGTGGCTCTAGAAGGCCCTGGAGTTATAAATACTTGAACTGTGTAGGGGTGTGCCAACTCTGTGAGGCCAGTTGGCCCATGACGAAGAAGCCATACATTGCCAATTTATTGAAGAGTCTCATTGCTTAGGGTAGAACCATGAAATGCCTTTTGTTCCCCAATAACTGCCTTCTAAGTGGGCCATGTTGAATCCCTTTTCCACTGGGGAACATTTCCGTCAATTACAAGTTGGCTTATTTCTTTATTTTCAATGGTTTTTAAAAAAGTCATTTTAACCCTGTGCAGCTTAAAATTCAATCTCAGAGGAATTCAGAGCTCTTCTCCTCTCTCACCAGCACAGGATAAACCCATCAGGAGCTCTAGTTGGTGGTGAAGTCTCATTACACACTGATCCTTCCTCCCTCTCTAAGGGTTCACTCTTCTAGTGTGAGGGGCAGGGAGAGGGAGGGAGAAAAGAACAAACACCTCCTATGTGGGCGGTGCTGTAGTCTTCTCTCTGCTTGGCAAATACTGTTTTCCCACTTACCACTGACTCTCTATGGATCACATCTCTGAAACACAGGTCCAAATGTTGGCTCTCTCATGGTAGGCATCTCTGGGTGCTTTGAAGGTTGGTTCCACAGGGCTTCCTGCTGCGCAGTCCACTGACATGGGATCAGGGCTGGCTTCATGGCTATGGAAACTGTGGAACTTGAGCCCAGGGACACAGGGCCTTGCACTCAGAAATCCCCCACCCCCTTGGAATTTAATGTTCTGCAGTTGCCATCTTGAAATTCTTAATAATTTTACCTTTGCATTTGTGCTTCTTAAGTGAAGTCCAGTAGGACAATGGAGCATGGGGTGGGTGGTGGCTTGGAGCCTCAGCTCATGGGTGGTCCTGCCCTGGCAGTCTCTGGCCTTCCCTGGGCAAGGTTCCCAGGGACATGGCTGTTCCCTAGGGACAGGAACTCTCTCTCCTGGCACCTGCCTGGCTACTGCTCCCATCTTCTGCCCAGGGCACTGAGGGAGTCGCAATGGTGTGGGGTAGAGGGAAGACCTGGGCTCTACCATCACCTGGACGCAGACGTGGGAGAGTCAGGGTTGGGTGGGGCAAAGAAGTGCCTCAGTGTCTTTGGTCAGTGACTTGTCAAGAGACTCTTGGCCCCCTCCATCCAGGCGCATAGTGTATCTCTGCACAGAGGCAGCAATCCCTTGGGGGGATTCCTTGGATTGGGGCCAAGGAAATGTGCAGGAAGGGGAGAATGACATCTCCACCCTCACATTTTCATTTTGTGCCAGACTGCAAGTTGAGTAGCCAGCCCTCAAGATCTCTGGCTCTTGTGCCCCCAGAAGCCTTACCTCAGCCTTTGCTAGAGGAGATCTATCCCGTTGTCTGGGAGGCCCTCTTGAGAGGGATGCTTACGTGTCAGATCAAGCCCATGTGGGGACCTGGAAATGGCTACCGGAAGATATGTCTCTTTGGCATGAGGATTATTTGAGGCTGGTTTCTTTGCAGACAGGAAAGCAACTGAAAAGTAGAATTTACTTACCCTTTGTAAGAGACATTTACATTGTAAAGGAACTCTCCATCTGTAAAGATATCTCTAGAAACTCTTAATCAATGGGGAAGGCAAGGACTTAAATCTGCATTTGTTTTTTGTGCTTGTCTGGTAACCTCCTGTAACTGACTTCCCTCCCCCTCCCAATGTTGGCATTTTTTTAAGGATTAAGCATCTTTCCTTAGGCTAGGAACTGATTGCTGCCCTCACCTGTGACCACCCAGCTCAAGACAATAGACTTGCCTCCTGCTGTGTCCATCAAGCGCTGTGCTGACAGGGCAATCTTGTGACTATTGTGGGAGGGACATTTCAAACATATGTGAAACACCCTGTTTGGGGGTATATAACCACTCTGTGCACCCCACTTCTTTGGTGCCCTTTCTTCCTTTGGGAAGAAAAGCCCCGGGCCATGGTTCCTCATAAAGCTTTGTTTAATTTTCTCTTGCTATTCTGTCTCATGTGAATTTAATTCATTCTCTGGCCAGACGAACCCACTTTGGATAGAGGAAATGTCTTCCTCCCCTACACCCACCTATCTTCTTTGAAGTGTCCACTCAACCCCAGGGGAGCTCAGGTAAGCTTGTGATGCCATTTGGCAGAAGTGCAGGCTGCTCCCCTATTCCCTGTCTCAATCCCACCATCTCTCCCTTCCTTCTCCTTCCTGCTTAGCTTTACAAGCACAAATCTTGAACTTCCCAGAAGGCCGCCACCTATACCTCTCACCTCTCAGTTCTCTTCTGCTATGGATGGGGTGGGTGGCGGTGGTGATGGGGAGAGGTGGCTGGTGGTAGGGCACCTCTCACTGACTCTTGAGGGAAGATGGTTGGCTGTCTACGAGATTTGGTGACTTACTAGCATCTCTCTGAACCTAGATTATGGGATACTGTCTTGAGCTCTAGTAGCAATTTGGAGCAAAAAGAAAAATTCCACCTGGCACCCCACTCACAAAGAATGGAAGATAGACACTGGATATTACCAGCTTTATTATCAAAGGCGTTTTATGAACTACTTCAGGGTACAAACCTCAGTACTCTTTGAAAGGCAAATCCCACATAAGCTAATGATAATGAAAATAGCTTCCAGTTATTG
Source organism: Equus quagga (assembly GCF_021613505.1). Lineage (NCBI taxonomy): Eukaryota > Metazoa > Chordata > Mammalia > Perissodactyla > Equidae > Equus > Equus quagga. The sequence continues at coordinate 6,634,021 of NC_060267.1, read as the reverse complement.
CCAGATGTTATGTTATGTACTCCACTTTATTTACACACACACATCAGGTACACATATGTACACAAACATGAAGTTCAAAGGAGGTAAGCACTTTGCTCAAAGTCACACAGCTGGTGAGTGATAACAGCCAGAGATCACGCTGAGACCCTCCAGCTCTGAAGCTCTACTCCTAACCACTACCCAGGGCTGCCAACCAGAGAGCTTGGACACTGCAATTAGAAGCATTTGCTCACACGTGAGAGAGACAGTGGTAGCCAATTAAGGACTTACTTCTCTGAAGGCGGGACTAAAAATATTACTCATACAGTGTTTCTCGCAAGCCACCAAACCAGATGATTTCTTTTCTTCCCCATGGGACGGTGTCCATAAAAACTGAGAAGTTTCAGGGAAAGTTTTGGATTTTCTCCTTTTAAAGCAATAAGCTTCAGGAATTGTCTGAAGAAAACATAAACATGAAAATTATTAGGACAGTAATGGTTTCTATAGGAGAAATAATCTAGCATTTTCCTATAGCAAGAGAACTTCGTCTTCTAGAGCAGAGATTTCATTGGGGGCATAGTCTTGGCAATAGATCGTAAAATTTTGTTGCTGTTGTTTTTTATCCTTTTTTTTATTGCAGTAACAGTGGTTTATAGATTGTACAATTGAAGTGGTCAAATACCACATCTGGTAACCAGGGTTTATTTACTAAAGGCTACATTAGAAACAGCTTTTAGATATTTCTAAAGTTTCTTCTTGGGTCTACAAGCATTAATTATTTACGTTTGTTTTCTTAACCGGGGAGTACAAATGACCATTTTAAATTATTCTGAATATATAGATTGAGATCATCAACTATTGTTTCTCTCCCTTAATATAAACAACTGTCTGCTTGAGGCCTTTCTTTTCCTTCAGAATTTTGATCACCCACGGTTACTTCACCATAGTTTATTGGTCAAAGAAGTCACCAAGTCCAGCCCAGATTCCTGGCAAGGGTAATTAGATGCCATCTTTTGATGGGACAGTGACAAGGTCACACTGCAGAAGAATATGTGGGACGGCAGATAGTTTGGAAAATACAATCTGCCAAATTCATATTTATTCTTTAAAAAGGCATGAGTTGTATCTTTTAACCTAAAAATTTCTTGGTCAAAGTGCTTAGGCTCTTGGAGGATAAAAGTCAAATTTCTTAGAGGACTTAAAAAAATCTGGGAAATGAAATTCAATTGAAGGCAGACACCAACCTGTGTGCCCACCAAGGACAACGAAGCTATGTACATGGGAAACAAGCATTAGATTAGGAATCGGGAGCAGAGAGTCCTGATCCCAACACCCTTAAGGGCTTCCTTGTAAATTTAAATAAACCACTTCACCTCTAAACCTCATACTTCTCCCCTGTCAAATGAGGGTTAGATTTGCCCAGCTTTTCTATTCTGGTTGTACACTAGAATCGCAGGAGAGCATTAAAACAATACAGTCCCTCACAACCATCTCAGACAAATTGGGCTGGGGAGATTGATGCCAAAATCTTTTGTTATCACCTAATCAGTCAGGGTTGAGAGATACTAGATTAGATTTGTAAGGCTGTGTCAACCACACTCACTTTCTTCAGAGTCTTGGCTACGGACCCTGATGGCACATTAGAATCACCTAGCAATGTGTTTGTTCAAACTGATTGAATTGGTCTGGGGTTGGGCATAGGTGTTGGTGTTTGCAAAGAGCTGCCCAGATTATTTCAATATGAAGCTAGGGTTGACAACTGCTGTCTCACAGAAATGGTTTTTAAACTGTAGTGTGCATTAGAAGGTATTGTAAATACATGTATTTTCAGCTTTCTGTATATTATGATGTTTCGATATCTTAAAACACCTTTCTGGCCAGGGAGGGACTGCCCTTCCCAGGGCTCACTAATGCCTAAAGATAATAATGACTTGCCTAAGAGGATGCCTTTCATATACAAACCAAGCAATCCGAGTTTATACCCCCCGACCACCTCCTTCTCTAACTCTCACACCCAAAGCCAATATTTCCCCTGCCCTGCATCATCCCAGGGCCACGTACCAGGCAGCTAGAGACCATCCCTCTAGCCCAAAGTCTGCCAGAATTCTTCAAACTAGCCAGTCCTAACTGTTTGCTCCGTCTTGCCTCTCCTCAGAAACCCCAATAAAGGCTCTGGCTTTACCCTTCACCTCACTTCTCTATTCTGCCTTCTGACCACCTGGCATTTTCCCCTGAGACCCTGCGTGACATGGAGTGACACTCTCCGGGACCTGTGAGTCTAGGAAACTTCTTCCAAGCCTCGTTCTCTTTGCCTCCTGTGGCCGCACAACTTTACCATGCCATATCCAACCTGAATCACTTGAAGGGCTTTTTAAAATGCAGATTGCTGAGCCCCACTCCCAGAGCTTCTGATTCAGCAAGACTGAGAGAGGCCTGGAAATGTGCGCTTCTAACAAGTTCCCAGGTGCTGCTGGTGCGGCTGGTCTGGGGACCACATTTTTGGAACCACTGTCTCAGAGAATGGCTACAGGGTTGGCTATTATTAGCAGGAGTGGGTTGGGTAAGCCCCTCGGGGGTGGTGAGGGGAAAACCCACCAGAACAGTGCTCCTCCAACTTGAATGAGCATCACCTGGGGATCTTGTCGAAATGTAGATTCTGCATTTCTAGCAGGTGCCCTGGCTGCTGGACCACAGAGAACACTGCACAGCAATGCACTTGACTAAGTCATCTGTAAAGGTCATTACAAGCCTAAAATCAGCCCTCAGGGGGATTATGGTAACAAGAAGACCAGGTGGAGAGCCACATGTGAGCTAGCCACGTAAACAAGGCTGAAAAATGATGAGTGTACCGGAATGATCTGAAGCACAGACCCCAGGGCTCTATGATAATGATCTCGCCATTTTCCACACTAATTGGGCCTTTAATGGGCTTTCTCACCAGCTTCTTGCTTTTTAGTGTATTAGGTTTCTTGTTATGAAACTTATTGTGTATAATGTATGTGAGGGACATAGAAAGTATACAGAAAAAAAAATTGACAAACATAGCCTCATTTTAGAAATTACTTTGACCCAGAATCAAAAAAGTCTTAAAAGTAGGTAAAAATAGCAGTCACTTTGGAGCAGAGAGATTTCACTAACTCAAAACTCTTCCCACCACACTCAAGGCTCCCTGATGCCAAAAATACCATTAGACATTCATTTCATTGGATTAAGGAATGTTAACATGTAAATGCTCCTGGAAAAGTCATCATTATTACTTGATTTATGTTCTGAACTGGATGACACACCAGAAGTGGACGTGCGTGGGAGCGATCTTTGAAAATATACGTGTCTTGGCCCTCTCCTTAGAGATTCAGATAGGATAGATTTGATGGGCCATAAATCTGTATCTAAAAAATCTCCCTGGGTGATTCCCATGTGCATCTTCCACTGAGATCCACTGCCTCGTGGGTCCTGTCCACTGAGAACAGCTCTGTGCAGAATGAGGCCAAGTGGGCAGGAGGCAGTGGGAAGCATGTGAGCCTTGATGTCAAAAGTCTTTGTTTTGAGCCTCAGCTCTGCCCTTAAAGTTTGGTCTCGGATAAAAAGTCTCTACATTACATCCCACAACTAGAAGGACCTGCAACTAAGATATACAACTGTGTATGGGGGGGTTTGGGGAGATAAAGCAGAAAAAAAAAAAAAGATTGGCAACAGTTGTTAGCCCAGGTGCCAATCTTTAAAAAAAAATAAATAAATAAAAATAAATAAAAAGTCTCTACATCAGTAAAATGAGAATTATTAATAACAGATTCCTCACAATGTAGTCATCAGAGGTAAGTGAGGTATTGTATGAAAGCACCTCGTAAATTCTAAAGCAGACAAATGTTATCGTGATCACTGTGCTATGTGAAAGTGAAGGGCTGATGGTGGGAGAGACGGCAGGTAGGCCATTAGCTTTCCTGTCCTATGATCTGTCTTTACATATATTTATGAAGAAACGTGAAGAGAATAGTGATGATTTAGCCTGTAGAAATGGAGTTTCTGAACCTCAGCACTATCGATGTTTGGGGCTGGACAATTCTTTGCTGTGTGGGGGAGAGGGAAGGGAGGGGGAGGGGAAGAGCTCTCCTGTGCATGACAGCATGTTTAGCAGCGTCCCACTAGAGGTACCCACTAGACGCCAGTCACGCCCTCCCACACTCTACAGCTACAATAACCAAAAATGTTTCCAGAATTACCAAATGTCCCCTTGGAGGCGAAACTGCCCCCTATGAAGAATCACTCCTGTGGCCATGCACTGTGTACGTGGGAAACAAGCATTGGATTAGGAATCGGGAGGGGAGAGTTCTGATCCCAACACCCTTGAGGAATTCCTGGTAAATTTAAATAAACCACTTCACCTCTAAACCTCATACTTCTCTCCAGCAAATGAGGGTTAGATTTGACCAGTTAGATTTGTGGCCCGCCTGCGGTGTAATTGTTAATTTCACTGCCATCAGCTTAGCTGGCCCAGGGTTCACAGGTTTGGATCCTGGCCAGAACCTAACACTTCTCATCAAGCCACGCTGTGGCAGCATCCCACATAAAATAGAGGAGGATTGGCACAGATTTTAGCTCAACGACAATCTTCCTTAAGCACAAAGAGGAAAATTGGCAACAGATGTTAGCTCAGGGCCAGTCTTCCTCACACACACACACACACACACACACAAAATCACTACTGTAAAGTAGCTAGTCTTCAATTAAGTGATTAAAAACAAATTATCAACATGATGAGTACCTGTTTTTCAACTCTACTCCACAAACCAATAGAAAGCACTATTCATAATATCAAGGAGGAACTAATAGCCATATATTTAAAACCTGAAATAGTTTATCAAATGCAGCCCTTTGAACATCATGTCCTGGTTTGCCTGGGATGTTCCCACTAAAAGTTGTAACTCCTGGGAACCCCTCCCTGCTCTTTATTTTTGTTTTCTGTAGAACCTAGAGAAGGGGGTGATCCCACATTTGTTGGCAGTGCAGGGAACTGACATTTGTTGGGCGCCTGTTACGTATAATTAGATGTATTACGTGTTTACACCACTTCGTCCTCACAGTAGTCCCGCAAGGTAAGTGGTCCCATATCACACATGAAGAAGCCGAAACCCAGAGTGACGCGGAAACTTTCCCAACATCGCAGAGCTAGCAAATGGCAGAGGGGCGTTCAGACCTAATGTCTGCACTGTTTCCGCACACCACTCTCACTAGGGGGTTTGATTATTTCTGAAGCCTTAAGTTGCAGTTTGACTTTCTAGGGTCTTTGAAAAGTGTTTCTAAGTGAGGGATAATATCCCTAAATGAGGACTAATCATCTCTAGCCCAACAATCTATTACGGTTGAGCTCTGGCTAGTGAACTTCCAAGATCAGAGTCATTTGGAGAAAATTCCCTCCACCTTCTTGCTTGTCTCCAGGTACAGGAAGAGAACCTACAAAACACTAGAGCGGCCTCTCCTGTAAATAGAACCAAACTCGAGGCTACCGTGAGAATCCGAGTTCATGAGAGATGACAGCTGGAGTCCATTAGATTCCGTTACATGCAAACGATCTCCTGCAGTTCCATCTAGCTCTCCAGGTAAGAGAGTAATACTTGTGTTTCTCAATATGTCTTGGTTAATTATATTGCACAATGGCCCATCTGCTGTAAAAGATACATTGATGAACAGCAAAATTATATTCGAGATGTCTCATTATATTGGAAACGCTATTATCGGTCTCAGATCACTGTAACAGGACAACGTAGTAGCTTAAAATTGTCCTCGGTCATGGGAGAACCTCGGGGGAGAGGAGGTTAGGAGAATGACGTAAATGGGGAAGTAAATCACTGAATGTAGCTATAGGGTCTGGAATGCAACCAAAAATAGGCTGAAACTGAAATCAAGGCGGCCACAGGGCTGTGTAACGCTTCTCTAGAAGTGGCACTTGTACAGATGCCAATGAGAAAATTCCAGGTAACCAAAAATTGCTAGTTGTCACTCATTAGTTGAGCATGACTTGTCAAATAAACAAATTTGCTTCATAGCATCAGTTATTTCAGAATAACTTTGTATCTCTACAAAGTTTAGAGATATCTAGATAAATTTTTAGACAGAATAAACAGAAGGAAACAGATGAGTAGAACTCTGTATTGTGTGTGTGGTGTACTCTTCATGGAATAAGGATACTTTTCAGCATTTGGCAAATCATTTTGTTTGTTGAACATTTGAAGGAGAATAATACTCTGTATGACCACACGTGTTTCAGTGACAAAGGAGCACAGTAGCAGATTCTGGCTGCACTGATCTTTTGTTCCTGGTCTCGTGGTTAAGTTTTTGAAAACAAACAAGGGATTTGTGGATAATTAGTCTTCACTGGGAGCCACCGGTCTTCTAAGGAACTCAAAAATCGTATCATGGGAGGGAGTGCTAAAGATACTCTTCAGATGATTCAGTCTGGAGAGATGGTTCAGAGAACGCGACAATCCTCCTCAAATATCCGAAGAAGTTGCAGATGGAAGACAGATTAAATTTCTACGAGTAGCAAAGGAGCACATAATTGGGTTCTTGGGTGGAAATCACAAGAGACAGATTTCAACTTCATTATAAGGCAAAATACGTCACTAGGCTGTTCCGGAATGGAACGGGCAGCGTGATGGCACAGTGAGTTTTCAGGCACAGCAAGTTTATATGTATTTGTTCATTCATTTACTCAACAAGTAATTACCAGTGACTACTATGTGCCAGGCACTGGTCTAAATTCTGGAAATGCAGTTATAGACAAGAAAGACAGGGTCCCTGATCTCATGGAGCTTGTCTTCCAGAGTAGCGGTTGACAAACTTCTTCTGTAAAGGGCCAGGTAGAAAATATTTTAAGTTTTGGAGGCCATGCGGTCTGTGGTGCGACTACTGAACTCTGCTGTTATTTTGCAAAAGCATCCTTAGACCAGGCATTGGCAAACAATGGCCTGCAGGCCAGATTCTGCCCGCCATTTACTTTCCTGAGGAAAGTTGTGTTGGAACACAGCCACACCCACTCATTTCTGTGTTGCCTGTAGCTGCCTTTAGGCCACAACTGCGGACCCTGTGGTTATCACAGAGACCCCATGAAGCCTAAGCCGTTTACATGTTACCCTTTACAGAAAACGTTTGCTTTCAGCTGCCATGGAAAATTCAGAAACAAATGACTGTGTCTAAGGAGACTTTATTTATGGACATCGCAATCTAATTTTATGTAATTTTCACATCATGAAATACTCTTTAAAATTTTTTTTCGATCATTTAAAACTGTAAAAACTCCTCTTAGCTCATGGGTCATACTAAAACCCAGGTGGGCTGAATTTGACCATGGGTCATAGTTTGCCAATCCCTGTTCTAGAGCATTTTAGCCAATTCATATATCTTGAATAGTACTATTTTCACTGGTGAGAATCTATTTCTAACTTCATTTATGCTGATAATTACAAATTTCACTATTGTGCTAAATAAAGAAATGTCTGTTGTCCATCAGAGAACAAGGTCACCAAAATGCTCATAGTAGCTATCTCCGGAGTTGGGGCCTTTTTGATAAAATTCTAGCTGCTTCCCCCACTCCCTTCTGCCATTTCAGTGTGAAATCCTGATCACGACATCTGACTGCGCCAGGCTGTATTTTAGCCTAACTAATGCGTAGTGTCCCACTGTCCGTGCTGAAGCAGTTTAGAGGGCACACAGAGATCATAACCCTGTAAAATGCAGAGACACTGAACTCTTTTTTTTTCATTCAACTCTTTATAGGCGCTGGGGCATACTTTGCATAATTACAAAGGCCTGTGAATCTCTCAAACAAAAGAACCGTCCATCTGGGCAACTATTTTTAGAAACCGGCTATAATTTTTCATTTTTTCCCCCCAAATGGCAATTTTTCCTTCACGTCGCACATCAAAACAAACTCCTCAAGGTCAGATGGAAAAAAAGTGAAAGTATTTGACTGGGTGTTTGACTTAAGTGACTAGTAAATTCGATCTTAAATATTAATCTAATAACCACTTTTAGGTACCAGCTGAATTTTTCATTCTGAAATAATTTCAGTTTTTTTCTGGGATAAATTTTCGCTTTTGCAAATGTGCTCTTTGTGCAAATTCTCTGAGTCAAGGTGTAAAACATCCTTTTAGCCTCTTTTTATTGATCTCCTTCCCTCAAGCCGTCTCTCTTTTAGTTTATAAAAGACAAACCATAAATTCCTTCAGTTTTTAAAATTTTTTTCCTGCTCTTTCATCCATTAGTAGATTTAACTCTGAAAACTGAAATTACTTTTGAGTAATAAAATCGAAACCCTCCCTCCCGGTTCGATAGTTTGAAAGTGTTTTTCACTTTGAGCTTATTTCACCAGTGGACTGGCTAGTGCCACTTTGGAGGAGCTAAAGCGCATAGGTGTCTGGCTAAGAGAGCAGATGCCGTGGCTTATTGCTGGAAACCCCCAACGACGTGCAATTTGGCGTCTAAATAGAAACTTGACAATGATTGAACCATTGGGATGACCTTCCGCTAAATCATTTAGAGCAGCACCGTTCTCAAACATAAAAGGTGACAATGTGTTGGCCTCTTTATTTTCTTTGAAATTAAAACAAATCTGTGTTTTGTGAAATAAAGGATGGGATTGGGGTTTGCATTGACTTCAAGCACTGACTGCCTGCCCTTCTCGGCCAAGAAGCTCGCTAGACAGTCATGTCACCTTGATCAAAGGGGCTATTGCTTCATGTGGCCCAACCCTTATCTCAAAATCCTTCGCAGTAAATTCCTGTTATTTTTTCTATGAAAATGTGAGATTTTATTGGTAAAGTTTATATGTGTAGGTTACATACATAAAGAATACAAACAAATTCAGGGCCCACTGCTAACACTAACACCGATTTCCTTCTTACTTCCTACAACAAGGGATATTTGATTTTGAAAGTGGAAGGATGACTTCTGCTTTGGGGGCATACACACAAATCCTCTGAAATTGCTGTTGACTGTGGGGCATGGACAAATACAAGGACAGTGATGTCATATTTTTGTAAACAGTGATTACAGTGGCTACATTCACAATAATCTCTCGTGCACAGCTTCAATTCCCTTGACCCATATTGCAAGGTCATATACTTTGGCCACATCCAAACCCTGGTTAAATTCAGCTCTCCCCCACTCTGCCTGGACCCAGGCAGCTGATTGTGGGTGGGAAAAAGCACATAATCACGAGAACTGCATTTCCTTGGCCCTCAAGATGTCAGGCAACTCTGCTGCACTTCTCTCTTTCATTCACCATGCTTCTCTTTCAGACAATTTTCTTAACACCCAGGGGTCACTGAGAAGTGTGTGTGGGGGGGTGGGTTGGGATGGGGAGGGGGGGTTTAACATAAATACCAGGACTGGTTTAGAATGGGTCAGGTTCTGCAACCAAATACAGTGTCAAGATTCTTAGTCAGTCTCTAGTCTTTGAAAAAGATCTCAGAGACCAAGTCCTTCCAAAGGTGATGGTGCACAGAGATTGGGTTGGGAAAAAATATAGTAGTAAAAGAGACTACAGAAAATTTGTACAATGGTCCTTTAGAGTAAGATGAAAAACAGTAGCCAGCCCCCAAATTTAATAAATAATTTCAATATAGAATTTTTACAGCTTAAAATTCTTACTACTGTTTTATAAAATTTCAAAATATAAAGTAGTTTAGAAACTATCTTTATTAATAAAATTATAGGAGATTTAAGTTGCTACATTAAATATGAAGTATGAAATGCTAAAATAAGTATTTCAGCCTCTTTCCAAAATAAAAGGTTGTACATAAAAGTTGGCTAAGGTGTTCCAAATCCTTTTCAAAGGAATTAATGATTCAATAGGGAGATTTGAGTTCACAGAGATCTTTGAATCTAATACTTATTCTTTAAAAACAATATCCAAATAAGAGTAATGTATCCAAATTGATATCTTTAAGCCTGTTTTCCCCCAACTGTTGCAGGGGAGAATTGAAAATAATCAATGACCAAGATTGTTTTTAAATAATGTAAGTTTGTTGATCTATCTCATGTTAATTCCTTTATTTGAATTCCTCTAATTTTGTTGCAGCTTAAGTACTCCGTTTACCATTTCAAATATATCTAAAAAATATACCATATCACTTAGTAGCAGTATTTTAAATTTAATGTTTGATTTTTAATCCTTTGAACTAAGAAATTTTATGATAGTGTCTAATAATGAAGAAACTTTTATTAAACAATTTCCTATGCAGGGGCATTTTATTTCCATGTTTAGAATGAATAGTATTAAAACTCTTTGTTGCCAGTGCTCAGTTTATAAAATAATCTTAGTCAAGGTATTACTCTTAATTTAATAAGACTTCTAACAATATTCTTTCATTTGTGAGAACTGTCACAAAGATTCCTGCTGCCTAAGACTTGTTGATGAATATATAATTAAATGCTACAATACTTGGTGCTTCTTTTTATAAAAGCTAAAACCCACATTACCAACCAGCTATAGTAGGTATAAGTAATGAAATTGGAAAAAGGGACATTTTTTCATAAAATAATTTTGTTTTAATATCAACAACCCCTTTGTAGCTAAGGTCCATAATTTTGAAAATGGTATTTTGTCTCTGACTTTCTATTCCATATTATGCTTATATATGCAAGCAATAAAACTTCATCCTACTTTATCCATTTGTAAATCAAGTTTGCCCTATTGCTACTCATTACACAGCTGACTTTTGACATCTTTCATATCTCATTGATTCTTCTCAAAAGAATATTGTTGCTCAACAAAATAGAAGAAATTATTTCATTTCTATTCTTTTTGTTAAACCATAGCCTCTTCTATAGCTGTTAAGATTATTTTTCTTTTCTTTTTTTTCCTGAGGAAGATTTGCCCTGAGCTAACATCTGTGCCAATCTTCCTCTATTTTATACATGGGTCACTGCCACAGCATGGCCAACAAGTGGATTAGGTCCGCACCTGGGATCTGAACCCGAAAACCCAGGCTGCCAAAACTGAGTGCACCAACCTCAACCACTATACCACAGGGCTGGCCCAGTCTTCTACTTGCTTATCTGCAAATGCCCGACAGGCGAAACCCGGCTCCCACTATCTACCATCCATTTAATTGTTCAGCCTCAGAATGTATGCAGAGCAGTATCAGAATTGTTAGTCCACACTCCCATGGGAAGCAACTTTATCACGGAGTGTATACTCATGCTTAGTTGCTTTTGCCTTCCGTATTACAGACTCCATTCATGTCCAAAGTTGCTTGGGTCAGCACCCTTTTTCCCCACCCCCTCCAGTGAAGTTGTTTCACACACTTGTAGTACAATTAGATTGTTTCGTCACATTCTACCTCCCATCCTGGGATCCCCCAACCTTCTAAATGATTTTTTAAAAAATTGTGTACTATGATTCAATCTTTGTGCTGTAAATTTCTCTGGGTTTTGACAACAGCACGATGCCACGTATCCAACATTACACTATCATACAGAATAGTTTTACAACCCTGAAACATCCCCTGTGCTCCACCTGTTCAACCCCTCTCCCCACCCCACATCGCTGGCAGGCACTGATCTTTTCCCCTTGCTGTAGTTTTGCCTTTTCTGGAATGCCATATAGCTGGAATCTTACAGCGTCCTCGTTTCCAACGGGCTTCTTCGACATAGGGCTACGCATTTAAGATTCATTCTTACCTTTTTGACACTGGCAGGTTTGTTAGTGTTGGGAATGTTATTTTTCATTGATGAAATGAGTGTAATATGAGAGATGTGGCTGCCTCGAAAGCGTGTATGTACTCTCGCCACCCCTCACCACGTGAGCCTCTATAAGGAGAGAACTGGGCAGAGGAGAAGAGAATAGGAGCTGAAAACTTTTTTAGGCTTGTAGGAAGAATATGTCTTTGGGAATGTTATCAGTTTTATTCACTGTTGCAGTCTCAGTGTTTAGAACAATGCCTAGAATGTAGTAGTTCTTACGTTTGTTTGTTGAAAGAATGTGTTAATAACCCCACTGAGTGGAAGTGTTAGAAAAAGAATTAAGTGCAATGTTATTTTTATTGGTTTCTGTTTTTTTCATTCCAATCAAAAATTGGACTGAGAGAGTAGAGCATGGATTCATCGAATTTTTTCATCGATTAAATAGACTTGTTTGATACTTTTTATAATCTTGAGCTTTTATAATCTTGAACATGTGGGCATGTACATTTTAAGCTTTTTTTCCTAAATTAAGGCTTGTTTTCCGAATTACTGAAGTGTATCTGCATTCTGTGAGTTAGGTTCCTCGATCAAATAAACGTGGGAATTACTATGTAGCTGAAAGTATTAATTTATGTTTATTGCTCTTCCTATCTTTCTGGATTCCCCTGTTTCTTCCTGTAATTTAAACAATAGCTTTGTGCTTCACTGGCTTGGGCGGCGGAGCAGGCATGTGGGATAGAAACAGAAATAGTCTACAAATTTGTCAAGAGTTTGGCCTGGAGAAAGGGGAAGAGCGCGGTGGGGCGCAGACAGAGGTCCAACAGCCAGCTCTCTGCGGAGGGAGGGGCAGGAAGTCCCTACTTGCGGCGTTTGTCCATCCACATGGGGTAAATATTTACACCACGGCCGCTATCAAGCTACCAAGGTCAAGGCTAGTATTTGCAAGATGCCTAGCTGTCAGCTCTCGTCAGCTGGTCTGATTCCAGGGTACCACTGAGAGCAGGGTCCCACCCTCCTCATCCCCACCCCTCCTCATCCCCACCCCTCCTCCTCTAGCCCAGTTAAGAAAGGGATTTACCTGAACTGGGCAGAAGAAAAGGGAGGAGGAAGACCTGAGGGATCATTCTTGGTGTATCTAGCGCAGCTTTATGAAATTCCTGGTTCTCGCCTGGGCCTTGCAAGCATTCCCTGGGGATCAAGAGAAGAGGGTGATTTACAATTCAGCATCAACTAGTGAGTATTGATGACCTGGGGCTAGGGGGCTAGATTTGTGACAGCGACATTCACACCCCCCCACCCCACCCCCTACCCTCGTCCCCACACACATGCCTTAACACTCCCTGAGATTCCAAAACTACATCCCAGCACCAGGGAGTAGGGAGAAATCCCAGGAAAAACTGAGAGTGTATCTTCTTCTTTAGATTGATAGAGTAGAAGCTGGGTATCATACTTTAAATAGTATTCTAGAAGATTCTTTTTGTAATGGGAACTGGAGTCATCTCATTACAACTACTTACTTTATTAAATGTTTCGTAAATCATTATATTACAGTTTAAAACAGCCCTGCTATAGAGAAACCTGCTTTTTTTTTTCTTGCCGAGGAAGATTGGCCCTAAGCTAACATCCATTGCTAATCTTCCTCTTTTTGTATGTGAGCCGCCACCACAGCATGGCCACTGATAGAGCAGTAGTGTAGGTCCGAGCCCAGGAACCAAATCCAGGCTGCCTAAGCAGACCACATCAAATGTAACCACTAGGCAACCAGGGCTGGTCCTTAACTTCATTTTTTTTTAAAGATTGGCACCTGAGCTAACAACTGTTGCCAATCTTCTTTTTTTTTCCTGCTTTTTCTTCCCAAATCCCATAGGTACATAGTTGCATATCCTAGTTTTGGGTCCTTCTAGTTGTGGCATGTGGGATGCCACCTCCGCATGGCCTGATGAGTGGTGCCATGTCCATGCCTAGGATCCAAACCAGTGAAACCCCAGGCCCCCAAAGCGGAGCACACAAACTTAACCACTCAGCCTCAGGGCTGGCCCTAAGGCCTTAACTTTTTTTCGTGTGAGCATTTCACCATCTTAAAATGACTTAAAAAAAAAAAAATATATATGTAGCACTGTTTAGCATCTTAAAGAATTGATTGTCCATGAAACAAATTTTGGGAAACACTGTTGTATATTTTTCAAGTCTTTTGCCCTGTGTGTATGCATGTGTCTGCATGTATGTATACGGAAATATGAACAATATAAAATAGGAATTGTAATATTCATACTATTTCAAAGTTTTCTTTTTTATTTAACATATTGTGACTACATTCCTTTGATTTTTTTTGCTGGGAAAGGTTCACCCTGAGCTAACATCTGTTGCCAATATTCCTCTTGTTTTTTTCCCTCCCCAAAGCCGCAGTGCATGGTTGTATATGCTGGTTGTAAGTCTTTCCGGTTCTCCTATGTGGGATGCCACCACAGCATGGCACCTGACAGACAAGTGGTGTGGTTCTGTGACCAGGAAACAAACCCGGGCCGCCGGCACAGTGAGAGCACCAAACTCTAACCACTAGGCCACCAGGGCGGGCTCCTTTTGATTTTTTAATGGAATATTTTCTTGCCATTAAAGCATTCTGGGACTAATTTGGAGGCAAACTGAAGAATTAAAGGCAGGATGAATGCTCTTTCTCTTGATCCGTTTCCACAAATCACAGTGCAAACTTGGACATAGCTCCTCAGCTACCCCAACAGGGCATCAAAGGAATAACCGAATCAGTGAGCAAGCACTCAGATCGGCCGAAGAAGCTGCTCGTTACTGGAGAGGCCATAGGAGAGAGGTTTCTAATTGGTAGACTGGGGTTTACTGTTAGATTTTAAAGATTTTCCTAAAAGTATCTCTAAGAGGGTTCAGCCTGGTGGTGCAGTGGTTAAGTTCACGTGCTCTGCTTCAGTGGCCCAGGGTTTGTGGGTTGGGATCCTGGGCGTGGACCTACACACCACTCATCAAGTCGTGCTGTGGCAGCATCCCACATACAAAATAGAGGAAAATTGGCACAGATGTTAGCTCAGGGCGAATCTTTCTCACCAAAACCAAACCAAACCAACCAAGCCTCTGAGATAGTTGCTTCTGTCACATCTCTCATTTCTTCTTGTTTGTTGAGATTTCTGAAAAGAGGAGAGAATGGCCAGATGTGATTTCCCCCCTCTTCACCCCACCATACAGACATATACATGAGGGCTCTGTGCTCTTGCTCTTTCTGTCTCTCTCTCTCTGTCTCTCTCTCTCACATACGCATACGTACATATTTTCTTGTCTTTATGGAAAGAATTATATCCTTTGAAGTTTGCTTTTAAAAAGTTGCTGGTCATATCAACCTTTTTTAAAACTCTATCAAGTTTTCTCCAGTTGTGTCAGTGTTAGAAACAGGTGAAGAAAGCCTCTGCAGACCGTTGCTACTGTTATACTGCATTCAATATGCCCTTTAAACTCAGATTCCCCAATAATGTTCCAAGTAAAGCAGCCCAAGTAATAAATATCTTAAAAGGAAGCTGACTTCCATATCTTTGGGATTTCCTCTAGCTCCTTGCCGGGACTGTGATGGCTCTCTATTCCGTTTACCCAGTGAGATGCAGACTGCTGGCTTAGCCAGGAAAGAAAGAAGAAACTACTTAAAGTAGGTATTCAAATTGAGGACACCAGAGAGGGCAACTCCACATTTTCCAAGGTTGGTGGCTAAGTAATTTAAACTCATCTCAAGTGACATGGGATCACCTCCGTCTCAGTCCACTCTGAAATAATTGCACTACCTCCTTTTGGGAGTTAGCACCAGGAAGAAAGTCGAAATTTCATTAAGCCCAGAGGTGTCAAACGACTCTAACAATGCTCGGGTGAAAACAAGCAAATTTAATCACAGGGGTTACATATTAGCCCCACAGACAGCAAAAAGCCTCTCTTATTCACTTTTCTTTATCAACTGCCGAACACAGTGCCGCACGAGGCTGGCACTCTGTTTATAACTATGTAAACGGCAGACGTAGAGTACTTTCAAAGTATGATTGCAAAATCATAGGTTTGGAAGAGATGTAGCAAAAAAAACAAACAAGAAAGCCAACTAAAAAACTGAGTCTGTTTTCTTGGGTATACTTGAAGGCAAATAGATTTTTGAAATTGTCCAGGGAGAAGAAATTCCAGAACCTTCCCCAGTAGTCATTGAGCTGTGATGAATTGAGAACTACACAGGCTAAGTCAGTGATGTGGAGACTGCTTTTAAAAAGCCTTAATTCATATTCATAGCCTTAGATTTGTCTTCTCCCTTGCATGACCACAAAACTCCCACCCCAACTAATTTTTTTATTTACTTGCATTTAGATAAGAATAACAGTTATTGTTTTCTAATTTGGCAAGACTCCTTAAAAAGATATCCTGGAACATAGTTTAAAATGAATAGTTCTTTCCTGTTATTGTACTTCATTACCATGTATTATATGATAGCAAGATATTCATTCATTCATCCATCTAGTCATTCATTTACTCACTCATTCACAAATAAACATTTCTTGACCACCCTTTGTATCCTGGACCTGGCACTGAAACATGCATGGGAAAAAGCGAATATAAATTATAATACATGGTGTCAAGCACATTAATGTCTGTCAATATGTTATGAAGACGCAGAAAAGGAAACAAGTAATAATGAATCATAGAATTTACAGGGTGTAAGATCTGAACAAAGAACTAGAGGTCGTCTGATTACCCTCGTTTTGTGGTTCAGAAAACCAAAGTCCAGAACTGTAACCTGCTGAACATCACACAACTCGTTAGGGTGGTGACGGCATTGAGGTCAGTCATTAATTGGGTGCTTAATTAATTCTCAAAACAATACCCAGAGACAATTAATATCATCTCCACTTTACAAATGAAGAAACTGAACTCAGAAAGATAAAATAGGTCCTCCAAATATCATACTATCAGTAAATGGCAGACCTGTCATTCAGACCTGGCTCCGTCTGAATCTAACACTGAGCTCTGAGACATCCCACCGTTGTTACAAGTAGAGTAAAATCTCCTAATGTCTAGTTCGGTGATTTTTTTTCTCTGCAAGCCAATACCCCACAATGTAGAATATCTAAATTTAACCTAAATTTCCCCCCCCAATATGAACATATCAGTAATTCAAATTTCACCCTACAAGTAAAAAAATACTCCAAAATTCCTTATCAGAATTCTTCTAAAACGAATGAAATGGTTTACAAAGTCAAATTTCTAGTAGATATCTGAGGTTGGGTGTGATTTTCTTTGAAAATAGAGTACCCAGGAAGAAAACGTTAGGATATTCAAAGACAATATCTTTCTCTCCCAATTTTTGGAAGTACTATTTCTGTTTTGGAAGATGGTGGAAGATAATTTTCTCCATCTTAGTGTCAAGATGTTCTTCTCCGGAATGGCTGGTTTCGTGTTAGCTTATGAACATTGTGAATCTTGTAACTGATCACTCCCCTCATTGCCAGGAAACTGCAAATGTGAAGCTGACTTCCGTCAATCATACAGGATGGCGTGGCGCGTATTCCATGGCCTTATTTTATTCTGAAATGACTTCCTCATCATTAAAAAAAATCCTTTTGGGGTATATGAATTTGAGCAGCCTTAAGTCCTTTAGAGAATAAAATAGAGTGTGAATAAAAAGTATTTTCTTTTTTTTCCTGAACTCCACTTTGTAGATTTATTTCTAAGACTTGGAAAAAATCTTAGTGTAAAAGGAAAATGTCACAGTGAATAGAGGCACATAAGCAAACTGGTTAATTCCTGGAAGACAAGCCTGTAAATCTTTGTGCATTGATTCAATCAGCAGAGTGATTGGTATAGACTAGAGAATTTCCCTGACCGGAAATTTGGTGTTCTATCTGAGACAAGGTCTCTATTGCACAGTGAGAGTAGGAACTTGGTTTAAAGCTGACTTGCATTGCATTCCTTGCTTTACCACTGACTGACTGTGAGACTTCAGGAAAGCTCTTTATCATTCTTAATCTTCACTTTTTCATCCTCAAAATGGGCTAATGATTGGACCTACTTTATATGGTTGTCTAGAGAATTAAATGAGATGGTGTGTGTAACATGTGTGGTAGGTTTCAGTACAGGTTAGCATTATTGCTGTCATTATTAGGGTAGATCAGTCTGGCATATGCCACAAAGTTCACGGAGAAGGTTGTTGGCTAGGACCCCATAGGCTGTTTGGGATGGAAGCCCTAGGACTATATCATCATTGGGGTCCCCAAGAGGAAGATTTCTGTGGGGCAAAGTGAGGACAGAGAGTAGAGTCCAGGGGCAAAAGATGATCCCAAACATACTCCATTTATTTCATAATTTTGTCTAGATCAGACCCTACATTTGATAATGTATACACATTCATATTTGTGAATAATTCTAAAAATAATGCTAAAAAATATTTTCTCGGAACAATCAGATTTGACCCTCAGTGATATAGGGCACAGGTGTACCAGCCAGGACAGCCTCAGGCACAAGCACACATGACCAATGCATAGGAAGTAAAAGGCCCCCAACGTGTAACTGCTTAATTAAGACAGGAGAGGTTTAATTTTCTCACATCGCACTATGCCCAGAGGCAGGCAGCTCCAGGGATGGTTTGGAAGCTCAGCTGTGTGAGGGCTCCAGGCTGGTGCCCCCACATTCTCTTGGCCCCAAGGGACCAATGGTCAAAGTGGCTGGGGCAGCTCTAAGCACGATGTTATCAAACAATTGAATTCGAAGGTGGGAAGCAGGAGACAGCCCAGGGCAGAGAGTTTCTGCTCCTTCATCTCCCTCATCATTTCTAGAAAGTCACAAACACAGCCCTTATATGGCCAAGATTGGCCACATGACCCCATTCTCTGATGGGGGGGGGAGGGGCCATCTTCCTCGAGATTAAGGGACTCTGCCTGATGCCTGCACAAAATTTTGTCCTGTTGCCCTGTGAAGACGACAGATGTGACCTGCCATCCTGAGTGCAGCCCTCATAGAAGCCATTCACCTAAGGGATGAAAATCAGATCCTTTGAGTAGGGTCTTTGTCTTAATTTCTTCAATCAATACACAGCTAGTACACCCCCAGTACTGCCCCGGATGCAGCGATTAAAACTGAAGCCCAGCGTAGTCCCTGCTTTATAATTAGATTGAGGTATGTTATTTTCTTTATTAAGCGGCAGCTTTCTGAGGCCCAGAATTTCCTGGTTCAGAACTATGACTACCTAATTAGCTAGTAAAGGGACCTCCAGACAGGCAAGGTGGGAAGAAGAGACCGCTGATGCACCCGGGAGTTATTCTGAACAATAAAACCATTCAGTTTTATTCCAAGAATAAAGTCCACTGCTTTCTTAACCAATCACAAAAGTGCCCTTACAAGGCT
>NC_060267.1:6543829-6614961 GCF_021613505.1 Equus quagga | reverse complement strand
AAGTCCACTGCTTTCTTAACCAATCACAAAAGTGCCCTTACAAGGCTGCCTATAAAAAAATTTTTGGAAATATGTGAACTTCTGAAATTTAATGTGGAATGTAACTTTTAATTCTAAAATATTGCATGCTAATTGTCTGTTTGGGTAACTATTCAAATTGGTGTTTATAATTTTCAAAGTTGTATAAAATCTTCTCCTCTTTCTTTTATTTTGCACAAGAACCTCAAAAACTTTATATCTGTCTTTTTTCCATGTGGTCAAAGAAACATTTAATAAATCAATAATTTAAAACAACCTATAGAAGAGGCTTTTGTTTTAATAATGTGAAGCAACTGGGAAGCTAGCTTATGACCATACATAGGCAAGCCTGAGAGCACACAAATGTCCCCCGGCCCCAAGCACTGAAGCAGTCAGGATGGAGGAAGGTCTGGGAGCAGAGGGTTTAGCCTGGGAAAACTATAGCGAGGTGATTCTTGGGCTCCAATGAGCAAATTGTGGAATTTAGATAGGAAGGAACATTAGCTAGAGTATCCTAGGAATGTAAGATATAGTCGGTGAATATCTTCTCATATTGAGAACTAGAACTAAGTGTGAATGAATAGACTGTGGCTATTTGAATGTCCTTCTCACCTGTCGTAATTTTTTTACTTCTTGCTTATTCTTCAAAACTCAATTCAGTCCTTGGGGGCTCCAGAATGCTTTCCTTGATCCCCAGTATTTCTTGACCCCTAGTATTTTGATTTCATGCCCACTCTTTGGGCTTTCTAGCCTTCCTCTATATCATTCTCTCTTATAATTTACCATATTACATGATATCACAGTGCCTGCTCGTCCGTATGTCCGTATGTCCGTGTATTCCACTATTTTTAAAGCCGCAGTCAAGGTTCTGTTCATCTATGCTAATTCAAGTTCACTGAATTGAAAGACTTGTAATGCCATGGAGATAATTTGGGTTTGAGAGTCAAAGGGAGTCATTGTGAATTCTTGAGCTGAAAAGCGATGTGATTATAGGAGTATTTTTAGAATATTAGAGTTTGAGCAGTGGGTAGCCTGGATTAGGAAGAGAAGATGGTAGAAACGGGAAGATGAAAGAGGAAGCCGACACAACAACAATAGCATATGAATAATAATGCTTCATACATACATAGTATTATCTTTTGAAAGATGCTTTATGTGTGGTTTGTTGGAAATGTCAGCATTTAATTCTGAGTATATTAACCCTGTGAGTGGATCTTACTAGTCTCGTTTTAAGGATAACGGAATTTGGAGAGGGTAGTGACTTGGCCAGCATCACACAGAGAAAAGAGACAAGAATTGAACCGTCTTCAAATCTGAGTTCAGGATTATTTGTGTTCTGTAGTAAAGTGGTGACAGAAGGCTTTATCCAGGTGTTGGCAGTGATGCAGAGAGAGAGGAAAGCGCCTGTAAAAGCACGAGATTGATAGATCTGTGCAACTAGACTACTGGTTGCAGATGGACTGTGAAGAGAAGGGTGAAGTGAAAGATACAGCCCAGGATGCAACCCTATTGATCCTCAAGAGTGATGTTCCTCTTAGCAAACCTGGGGAAGCAGGGGCATCATTCACTAAACCCCTCACATAAAAGATAACTTGAGCTATAGGACTGCGTGCAGGCAAAGTTTTCCTAGGTATGGGTAGTAGTTTGTGATAAAAACACTGAAAATTTGTTTTTATCATTTACTATGAATCTACAGGGTCAGAGACAAGCATAATGATACCCATAGTGCATTTCAAATAAACTGGCTTTTAAGTAGTTTTCTCATCTATAATAGACTTTTTAAATGGCTCAGGCAACTGTTTTATTTATTTTTTTTATTGAGGTCATAATAGTTTATAACATTGTTAAATTTCAGTTGTACATTATTATTTGTCAGTCGCCATATAAATGTGCCCCTTTAGCCCTTGTGCCTACCTCTCGAGCCCCCTCCCCCTGGTAACCACTAATCTGTTCTCTTTGTCCATGTATTAGTTTATCTTCCACATATGAGTGAAACCATACAGTGTTTGTCTTTCTCTGTCTGGCTTATTTCGCTTAACGTAATACCCTCAAGGTCCATCCATGGTTGTTACAAATGAGACAATTTTGTCTTTTTTATGACTGAGTAGTATTCGATTGTATATATATACCACATCTTCTTTATCCATTCATTAGTTGATGGGCACTGGGGCTGCTTCCATGTCTTGGCTATAGTGAATAGTGCTGCAGTGAACATAGGGGTGTGTGAGTCTCTTTGAATTGATGATTTCAAGCTCTTTGGATAAATACCCAGTAGTGGGATAGCTGGATCATATGGTATTTCTATTTTGAATTTTTTGAGAAATCTCCATACTGTTTTCCATAATGGCTGCACCAGTTTGCATTCCCACCAGCAGTGTATGAGAGTTCCCGTTTCTCCACAACCTCTCCAACATTGTTGGTTTTTGTCTTGGTGATTATAACCATTCTAATAGTATAAGGTGATATCTTAGTGTAGCCTTGATTTGCATTTCCCTAATGATGAGTGATGTTGAACATCTTTTCATGTGCCTGTTGGCCATCTGTATTCTTCTTTGGAAAAATGTCTGTTCATATCCTTTGCCCATTTTTTGATTGTGTCGTTTGTTTTTTTGTTGCTGAGTTGTGTGAATTCTTTATATATTTTGGAGATTAACCCATTGTCAGACATATGTTTTGCGAATATTTTCTCCAGGTTGTTGGGTTGTCTTTTCATTTTGTTCCTGGTTTCCTCTGTCAGGCAAGTAGGAAGACAAGAGACTTTATACAAATGAGAGAGCTCAATATCTGATGTCAGAGGGAACAAAGGAGAACTTTGAGATCTCTATGGCAAGGACCACAGAAATCCAAAATCTGGGTGCTTAGATCCAACCCAAGAGAGAGAGCTATTTCCTCTACACTGACCTTGCAGGATCCTAGGCCTGAGAAAATGCGGATGCCTTGGGAGAGCTGGGCTTATTTTCACACTCTTCACAAGGGACTCATCTGAAACACATTGTCTTTTGGAGGTGAGGGGGAGTGTGTGAAACAGAACAATTTGTAAATACAGTTGGCCTGGGAAATTGAATTGGATTAATTGGATATTTCCTCCTTGGGTTTCCTCTGGCACAACCTCTTCTCTTCTTTGCAAATTCCCAGAGTTTATCTCCTGCTCCAGTACCTGCTGTAACAGCTGGTGAAGATCTCCACTAAACTCCACTGAACTTGAAAAATCATCCTCAGTGGACATGTTGGGTCAGGGTTGAATAGAGAGAATGGAATGTTTGACCAGGTGTTTTTGTCTTGTCAATTTATAATTGTATTACTAAAGTCTTTGTCTTCGTTCTGGGCTGAATGGAAAGATTATAGGTGGAATTCAGCTAGAGGTAAAGGATATTGTCACATCGTTGATTCTTTCCACCCCATCACTATAACATGTAACTTCCATTTTTTTTATGATGGAATTGGGGATTGGAGTTAACTTGGCTGTCAAGAAGATGAACAGGAGTTGGTAAAACTCAATCTATATGCCGAGCAGAAATCAAGTAGTTGGTCTAGGAAATGACCTGCTGTGTGATTGACTTCGTGGCCACTCTTTGTCTTCCTAGGCTCCTATACTCTTCTCTTTGAAAATTTACATGGATTACGTGGATATCACAATGCCTGTTTGTACTATACTATGCCTGCATGTATTATACTATTTTTAAGGCCACAGTCAATGTTTTATTCATCCATATTAATCACAGTTCACCGAACTGAAGGCTTTGGATGCCATGGAAAAACACTGATTTACATGCACTTTACGCAGATCTCAAAGGATGTCACTCAGCCCCTCCGTTCCCATCACTTCATCCTCTTTCCCCCCTCCTGCTTGACTCCCCACTTCCTGCCTAGTACTAAGACATCACATTGCTCAGAGCTCTTGGCTTGGCGTCTCTTCTTGTTTCCAGGGTCCTATGTACTAGGCAATCTCTGGTACATCTTACATTCTTCATCTTAAAGCTTAAGTTATATGGATTGTGACTGAGGAGTGGTCCAGGGTGTGCAGGGAACAGTAGACAGACCAATAATAGATGACCACCTCAGGACCCTGATGGTTCCAGGCGATCAGAACCCATAAAGGAGAAGTCTCCCCTGGCTCCAAAATGAAGGCACAGAGGGAACATGGGGAGGAGAATGCCTTGTGCTCTTGATTCAGGCCAACACTGGATCATGTTCTATGCTGATGCGTCCGACACAGATGACAGAATCTCCTCTCTGAGAAATTCCAGCTTTTCTTTTGATTTTGAAACTTCAGGGAGATGCTTAATTAGGTCCTACAAAGTTCATGTAGTTGTACAGAACTTGAACCTACCACTGGCCCATACAGAGAAGCTGCATTTTACTTGAAGCTCACGTTCTGACTTTAGTATAGGCAACATTGTCCTTGGAAATCCCTTTGGAAGGATTAGAGTTGGAGATCAATTATGCCGAGGTGGATTAGGTCAATTTTTCCTTAGCTGAATACAAGATGAAGCATTGTTTTCACTTAGGGGTTATGTTGTATGAAAAATGTACATCTTTAAGCATTAGGCTCGTATTCAGCAGGGTGACACAATCATCTTATGAGAGGCTCATGGAAATGTAGAGAAAGGTGGGTCTACATCTTCCATTACATGATCAATGTAGACATAAGTTCACGGAGTGGAATGGTGGGAAGAATTGCCTGCACTATTTAAATTGTCCACTCTAGCTGTTTCTCTCCCTCCCTCCCTCTTTCTCCTTTGTTTTGTCTTCAGGGCATTCAGTAAAATCCTTCTAAGAGAAATTCTTTGAAAACATGACCCCTCTATAGAGGGCCTACATCCCTGGCAGAGGCCACACAGATGCCTCCTTAAGGAGGTCTCTATCAAGGGACTGTTGTGATAACAGCAATTGTCAGATTGGTCAAGGGAGACAGAGAAAGGCCAGAAAGACCTTATATATATATATGTGAGGGGGCGACTTGTATGAGGCCACACAACTGTTTCAGGGAAACAGAACAACACTAGATCCTTCAAAGACAGGAGGTTTAGTACAGGAAATTTCCTACACACAAGTTAGAAGAGCAAAAAGGGGAGGCTAGGAAAATAAGCCCGAGGTTAGAAACTGCAGGTATCACCTATCACACCTAGAGCCTTGGGAAGGTAAGAGGAGAGGAAAGGCTGCGGAACTGGGGAGCTTGGAGGAAGTGCTTACACATAGCAGGTGCTCAGCTCTTTAAGAGGCGGGCCCTGCAGCTAGTGCTGAGACCTCTGTAAGGGGTTGTGGGAAGCATGGCTGGTGCTAGTACCTCTGAGGTGGGGGATGCCTCCAAGCTAGTAGTTTAGGCCTCTTGGGGCCCTGTGTGGCTGGCACTTAGACCACTGATGGGGGTGTGGTGTGTTGGGCAGTGCTGAAAGCATTTGGGGTCTGGAGTTCAGGCTGTCCTCCATAGCTGAACAGACACGTGTAGTTGCTCCCAACTTCCAGTCTCTTACTGGTGCCTCCAATTAGGGAATCAAATAGGCAGCAAGTTGGCAAAGAAGTCTGGGAAATGTAGACTGCAGACCCCAGCCCCAGCATTGTGGAGTAGAGTGCAGAGTACAGAAGTGGGATCTCAGGATTGAAAAACAACAGGTCAAGTAGGAGCCCAGTGGCTAGGACCAGAGTCCAGATCCAGATCATATAAACTGAAGGAAGCTTTTTCAAATAGGTTAACAGAGGAGATGAGAGAGAGGTATTGAAGTTGACAATACCAAGTGTTGGAGAGGATGTAGAGCAAATGGACTTCTCATACTTTTGCTGGTGATAGTATCAATTGGTAAAACCACTTTGAAAACCTGTAAGGTAATATTTACTAAAGCTAAACATACATCTACACTATGACGTAAAATATCCCACTCATAGATATGCACTAGGAGAAATGAAACTGAGCTTTAGAGCTTGGGTCCTGAGTCAGCAGTCTGGGTACCACCAAATAACCTTCTCCACAAATAGCCCCGGCGCTATGTGGGAATCTTTAGCCGGTGACTGATCCTGTTGGAAGCAGGGAAGCAGTAAAGGGGATGGTGGCAGCAGCAGTGGTGGGAAGTGCTGGTGAGATCCACCTGGAGAGAGAGCCACCTGGAGTTTGGAGGAGCCTTAGAAAAAGGAAAAGCAGACAGCAGGGAGGAAACCACACTTCTCAGTGTAACATTGTGGACATTCAAGACCGTAAGACATCAGAGCAAATGCCAGAATACCATTAGGGTCACCTCCCAGCCACATTATTACATTTGAAGAAAAAAAGATTACTCTGCCTTCTCCAAAATTGAAGGTTGGAGCAGGGGAACGTATCACACACTCATTTGATCATCTATTATCAATCAGTCTATTGATCAGTCTATTTATTCACCAATCACTATTTAGAAGCTGTTTTAGGCTTTTTACAAAAATTGAGTGCCCTGTGGATATGAAGACCAAAGAAGCAGTATGCTATAGTGCAAGTGGCATGGGATTTATAATAATTCACAGAGATTTATGCACCCTTCTGTTCATTGCAGCGTTATTCACAATAGCCAAGGCTTGGAAGCAATCTAAATGCCCTTCTATGGATGATTGCATAAAGAAGATATTGCATATATATATACCATGGAATACTACTCAGCCATAAAAAAGACAAAATCGTTCCATTTGCAACAACGTGGATGGACCTTGAGGAAATTATGCTAAGCAAAATAAGTCAGACAGAGAAGGAAAAATACCATATTATTTCACTCATATGTGGGAGATAAACAAACACATAGATAAGGAGAACAGATTAGTTGTTACCAGAGGGGAAGGGGGGGGAGGAGGTGAAAGGGGTAAAGGGGCACATATATATAGAGATGGATAAAAAGTACTCTATGGGTGGTGAATACAATGCAGCCTATACAGAAGTTGAAATACAATAATGTACACCTGAAATTATACAATGTTATAAGCCAATATGACCTCAAAAAATAATTTTTAAAAAAAGAAGCATGGGATTTAGAGGCATTCATCCATTCACACCTTCATTCAATCAACAAATACACATTGAGTGCCTACTCTCTTCCGGGTACTGAGATAAGATCCTGGCTCCCACACCTAAAATATGTGCTACCTAAGAAAAATTGCTTAGTTTACCTGAGTTTCACTTTCCATATTGGCTAAATAGAGGTATTAATACTTATTCAATGGGTTTAGTTATATGAAATAAATAAGATCATATAAGTAAGCACCCGCCCCAGGGGGCTGGCAGTGCTTAATAAGAGGGACTCTAAGAGCTCCGGTTCTTGACCTCGTAGCCTGGTGCTGTTGTTTTCAACCCTGGCTGCACATTTGAAGTACCTAGGAAGTATCTTTTAAAATATCACTGCCCAGGCCCCTCTTCTGAGATTCTGATGTGATTTTGGCTTGGGGTGGAGTATATTACTTTTTGTAAGTTCCCCAGGTGACCTAAACAGGTACACAGTGTTGAGAACCACTGGTCTAATGGCAAGGCAGATTCGTGAATAAAAAAAAATCTCAAAACAACGTTATAAAACTCTAAAATCGGATTAAGCTAGATACAGACAGGCATGGGGCTGGGAGAAATAGGCTTGATGGAGCGGGTCTGACTCCTGTTGGGGTATAACCCTAATCACAATGTCAGTGGGGACGTGTCCAGTTTGTGCTTCGTCTGAGGTGGGATCAATCAATGGCCGAGAAGCGAGATCTGGCAGCTGCCGTTCAGGGGTCCCTGAACATTTTTGGGGTGAGAAGTTACTGAATGTGAAATGAGCTCTACAAAATGGTATTTAGATACAAATTTTTAGGGGTCAAAAATCCCTGCTATCCAAAGTAAAATTTCGAGTTTAAATATTGTGTAATAATATATGCAATGTTATATTTAAATACCCTCAAATTAAAAATTTTCGACTGTATTTTGAATTCTTGTCACATTCATTGCCTTCCCTATTTAGAAAATGCTAACATCATAAAAAGTATTTTCTCAGTGTGCAGTCATGTTGAAAACAAGTGGAAAGATAAAGGTTCTTTTGCCAGTACAACTATTTTTAATCGAGGAAATTAGTTTTCGATGAGGTCTGACTCATGTGCCTTTAATTCCATGGATAGGCTCGAAATACTTCTTAATGAAAAGCTGTCATTCAGGTTACAGTTCAGTTTCATAACCCATCAGACTTGAGAGGATGGCAATAAATAAATATATGACAGCTAAATATAATTTTAGCTACGGATTTTAACAGAATATATTATCTTTTAATTCTTAAAATCTGGAGAAAAACTCACAAAAAAGAACTTTATAGGCTGCCTGCCATAGGCTGAATGTTTGCGTCCTCCCAGAATTCATGTGTTGAAACCTAATCCCCAATGTGATGGTATTTGGGGCTGGGACCTTTGGGAGGTGACTAGGTCATGAGAATGGAGCCCTCAGGAAGAAGATTAGCGCTCTTTCAAAAGAGGCCACAGAGAAATCCCTCATCCTTTAAGCCATGTGAGGTTACAGCACGATGATAGCAGTCTATGAACCAGGAAGCAGGTTCTCATCAGACACTGAATCTGCCGGTGCCTTGATCCAGAATTGTGGGAAAGAAAGTTCTGTTGTTTATAAGCCACTCAATCCATGGTAGTTTGGCACAACAGCCCAAACAGACTCAGACACTGCCTGAAAGTAAATTTTCTTCTCCATGTTTGAAAAACAGCTGTCTGTCCAGATACCCACATGATCTGTACCTTTTAACCACGTGCCCAGATGAAGTCACAGAAGAAAAGTATTGGCTTTCCAATCACGTCCAAGGATCAACAGAATCTTGTGAGATGTGCTTGCTGACTAAAGACGTAGTGTGGAAAGGTGTTTTTGCCTTTACCTGGGCTATCTGTTCTTCTTATTCTCCTTTGCAACTTAAACATGTAACACTTGAAACATCTGTAGGTCTGTATATTTTTTGGCCTTATGTTCTGAGCAGATCAATGGGCCATACATGTTATGTTGCCTTTCTGTTTCTTACAAATAAACCTTCGGTCTTGCCTCTGTCTTCTGAAATAGCCTATTTCAGGACTATATAGGAAAATTCCAGATATGAAAGTTAATTGGCGATCATAATATGTTTAAACATGTCTTATGCCTTTCTTTTGCTATCCTTTTTTTAAGGTGCTAAGAGAAATTTTAAAGCTACTAGTGGTCAAATCTATTAATTTTTACTTTGTCGTTTTTTCCCATCATAATTTTAGACTTAAAAGATTCTCCTCACTCCAGAATTCTGCTAAGGGCTCAAATTTGTTATCTTCTACTATTTCACTCTTCAGTCTTTCCAAATTTAATATGATATCATGGAATAAGATGAGAAGCTAAATTGATTTTTTTTGTTCTGAATTACTAAGCAATTGTATCAGCACCAATTCTTAGAATAATGGTTCTCTCCTTTATTGATTTGTGAGATCTTTTTATCAGATAAAATTCATATGAAATGTGAAAAAGAATCCAGTTATGGACAATCTATTCTACTGCACCAATTGTTCTGTCCATGTCTGTGCCGGTGGCCTTGAAATATGCATCAGTATACGGGAGGGCTGGCATTCCTTTCTTTTAAAGATCTCATCCATTCCTGCCAAGTTACTCTTCAGATGAACTTTATTTTTTATCTTTGCTAATTCTTAAATGATAGTCATATAAAGAAAATGGAAACGTTATTGAAGTATAAATAGGAAAAACTGAAATTCCATGTTCCTCCTCACCCTCACTTTTCCGCTTCCTCTATTCCCTAGGTGTAAACTGTTAACATTTCGATGTGCCCAGATTGATGTTCATACATTTGGTAGAACCCAAAAATATGATTAGTGATATTTTGTTGTTGGAATTGTGTTAAAGCTTCACATTAAGAAAAATTGACATCTTATATTCAACGTTGCTATTCAAAAACATATTACGTCCTTTTACTTAAGCCTTATTTTATATATCTCATCAACACTTCATAATTTTATTTATACAGGTTCCAATATTTTGTATTGTTTATTTCCAGACAGTTAATATTGTGAAGGGATTTCTTTTTTCAATATGTTGTCTTTCTCATCACTGGTGGCATGAACAACTGCTCTTTGGTTTTGTCTAGTAGTCTTTTATAAATTTTAGTAGCTTTGCAATGGTTTACTTTGGGTTTTTATACTACTTAATCGCATCATGGGAAAATTATGATAATTCTATATCCTTTATAGTTGTACCTTTGTTTTCTAGTTCATATTTTATTGCTTTTTGAAAACTTTTAGAACATTAAATAGCAATGGTAATAACAGAAATTCTCATTGGTCTTGATGATAACCAGACTGTCTCTGATTGCAACATTTAGTCTGAAATTGAAAGTCTTTGTTGAGAGGCAGAATAGTATAGTGCTACAAGAGAAGTCTTTGCAGCCTTATTGCTGAATTCAAACCCTGACTGTGATCTTCCTAGAGGTGTAAGCTTAGCATTTAAAAGAATTTTGACACCATAGTCAGCATTGATTCCAGAATTAGTGCTTTATTTTATCAATGCCTTTTAGACACATTCAGAATGCACTAATAATTCAGAACAATGGCAATGTACTACTTTGAAAACATTCAACTACTGAAGTGTAGTACTTCAGTGTTTTTTTCTAACTCTGTTTTTTCCTGCTGAAGTATATTAAATTCGCTCAATATTTTCTATTGCCATCTTTCAAAGAATATTATTTCTTCTTTGGAATCTGTGTAAATTGGTACCCTTTGTATTTCTGTAGATCTGGGCTGCTGGAAATGAAGTGTGGGTTTTCAGTAGTTCTGACTGCTATAAAGCCGGTTGTTTAAGCTGACTCCTCCACTGGCTTTTTACCATCCATCCAAAAACAGTACTGCTCTTTATTTTTTTTGTGGAATTGGAAGTTTAAGGCAGCTCCCATGGTCAATCTCTGCTTTATACCTGGCTCTGCCTAGTCGGCACAGATACGATTGCATATATGTGGCATGGGGCTACGGGAAGACAAGACAACTAGATACTGAAATGTAGCAGTCTCTGGCTTCACAAATATTCTCTTTCTCCTAGGTACTCTCATCCTCTTGAGAGTCCCATCCAATCCACAGACTTAAATGCCAACTCTATGCTAATGACTCACAAAAAAAATAGTTTTTTCTCTCCAAAGCCCTAGTACATAGTTGTGTATTCTAGTTGTAAGTCCTTCTAGTTCTTCTGTGTGAGCTGCCACCACAGCATGGCTGCTGACAGACAAGTGATGTGGTTCCCCATCAGGGAACCAAACCTGGGCTGCCGAAGCAGAGGGCAGATAACTTTAACCACTAGGCCATCAGGCCTGGCTCAGACTCTCAAACTTTTGCCTCCAGCCATGACCACAAGCCTACTCTCCAGATTCGTATATCCAGCTGCCTATTTGATATTCTCATTATTGTTGGTGTAACCAGAATGTCTCTAATATTACAGCATTTAGTATGATATGTGTCGATTTAAAACAGAGTCTTTGTTGAGAGGCAGACCCCCATAGAGTCTCAAGTGTTCCATTCAAATGTCTAATAAGATGTCTAATAACTCAATTCTAATATGTCCAGAACTGAACTCATGATCTTCAAACCTGCTCCTCACTCTTTATCTCCATTAGAGTTACAAGAAACTCTGTCTAGTGAAAACTTGCTTAGGTCAGAAACCTGGGTCATTCACGACTCCTTTCTCTCTCTCAAATCTTCATCCAGTCCATTAGCAAACAAATCTATTTTACATTCAGAATTTATGTAGGATTACACCACTTCGCAAAACCTCACTCACTGCCATTCTAGCCTGAGCCATCATCATCTGCTGCCTGGCTCTTTTGCAAAAGCTTCCCAGCTGCATTCCCAACTGCAGTCCTTGTCTCTATATGGTCTATTCCCACCACAGCTGCCAGAATCATCCTGTAAAACACACATTTGATTTTGTTGTTCCTCTGCCCCAAATCCTCCATTGGCTTTCCATTTTAAACTGAATAAAACCCCAAATCCTTCTAATGTCCACCAGATCCTGCGCCCCCATACCACACCCTCACCTCTGACAACATCACGTATTGCTCTCCACCTTGCTCTCTCCACTCCAGCCTCCTCGCTAACCATCGTTCTCCTGGGTCCATGACTTTGTGCCTGCTGATTTCTCTGCCTGCAACATTCATCCCTCAGGTGCCCACCAGACTCGCTCACTGTCTTCAGATCTCTCTACTCAAGATAACATCTTATCCCCATCAGGTGCTTTTCCCCATCATGACACATAAAATGATCCCGTGCTCTGTGCTAGTTGCTCACTATCTATCATGTCTATGTCATTTTTCTTCACAGCATTTATTTTCATTTGACACATTTTGTTTGTTTGCTTATTGTCTTGTTCACTAACATACCGCTAGTGCCTAGAAAACTCTCCAGCATCTAATAAAATTCAATAAATGTTAAGTGAGTATATGCCGTCATTATATGAGGATGATATGTAATGCATTTGCAGTTAACAATATAAGGATCTGATAAGTCATGAAAACTAATAGATATCACGAGTTTCCTGGGTGCCAGCCCTGTGCTCAGAAGTTTATATAGAGCTTCTGAGAAAGGGGAAATTATTCAGTAGAGTCTAATTTCTATTTAGGGATTTAACTCTGTTCAACAATTGGATTGATATGTAGGTGGAATGATTTCAGAAATGCTCACAAAAATAAACCAGTTTGTCCAGTCCATTAAGGCCTCAGATACCTTTAACAAGGGGAAAAGCTGTCTATTTCATTCATGAGGAAATCAATTAACTTGTTAATGCTTCGTTGGAGAGGTGACATATATTGAGGTGTGACTGAATGTATAATTATTTATTTGAGCACATTCTGCTAAAAGAGGGGGGAAAGACTTAGAATAGAGAAGCTGGGGCACCAACAGCACATGGCGCATTCTTCTGAACCAGCACAGCCTCACCCACAAGAGCAAGGAAAGTCACAAAAGCCTGGTTTGCAGTTCTCTCTGCATTTGGTGCCTCTATGATCTCGGCAAGTTGCTCCAAATCTGTTTCCTAGTTTAAATAATAAGCTTTTCCTAAGTATTAAGGGTGAAACTATAAAGGTAATACTTAGGACTGTCTCTATCAGATTTAGAAGATGGGCAATAAATAGTAGCTATTTTTAAGTTTTCTCTAGAGCCAGATTCTGTTTAGATTCTTGTTAAAGAATGAGTTCAGCATGTCACTAATTAGAGGAAGAACGTCCAAATTTCCATTATCAAAGAGAGCCTTAGTGTTTTACTTCCCTGGATGAGAACTGTGACTTCCCATACACGGTAAATGTTTTACGGGACAAATGCCGTCACCTCATCCAAATATGTGCTTTCAGCACCCTTTTAAGTCTTGTTGAAGCTCATTATTTACAGTACAGGGTCCAATTCAAGGACCGGAAGTTCTCCTTTTCCCAACCTGAATGATCTGAGGCTCCTCCAACCTTGCTGACTACTAGGTAACGCTGGAGGGTGTCTTAAGGTCTTAGGTTGTCCTCCTGTAGGAAAGAGAGCCTGCGATTTATTTGCGTTATGGAGCTCAGGAATGTGGCTGCCCAGATGCCGGCTCATGAGCATCCCCCTCCTGCCTTCCCCAGCGGAGCTCCTATAAACAATTACCATTTTCTTTTTGAGGTCTGAGTTTGCAGTCTTATTTCCTACACCATAATGATGTAACACTGATTGTTGAAATAACTAAAATATTGGTATGACTATATTGGGAAGGTGGGAGAGGCAAGGTAAAGAAAGTGAGCTGAATCTCTCATATTATAACAGGAAGTTGATAAACAACTTAAATAAATCTACAAATTATAGAGTATGTATATCATTTAAGAGGGTTGAGCTATTTACCTCAAGGAAACTGAATTGTTTTTCATCATCTTAGTGCCAACTGATTTTTAAAATGTATGCATTACATTGTTAAATAGGAAAAAGTTAAAATGAAAAAGAATAAACAGTATAAACATAGTAAAGATAAAGAGGTACAGTTATCAGATAGAACGTTTTCAATGGATTAGTGATGCTACAATGAGATGATTATGTCCAGAGACTATGGGAGTACAACTTAATCGTCTTGCCTGTGGGAAAGATCTCCTATGGGAGAGACACTCAAGTGTCTCTCTTAGAAATCCTCTTAGAAGACCTTTGTGAGATAGATGTGATCATTGGGCAATTAGATAGGGAAAATCTTCTAAACTGGAGGACTGTGTTCCCTTGTTTTATCAGAAACATAGACTCTTCCTAAAGTTACTTTTCCTTTAGGCTTTGATTTCCCAGGTCCATTCTCTTTTTCTGCATTCCCAGCCTGTAACTACAAATGGAAATCCCAAGGGTAATGTTCTAGTGCAGGAAGCAGAGTAAGAACCTCAGAGACCACTTCCCAGGAAGTGACCAGACTGGACAGTTTGATTTTACCTTGCCGTTTCAGAGGCTACCTATTCCAGAAAAGGGGACGATATGGGATGAAACCTTGAAAATGGCTAGGCAATACTTTTTGCCACCATATAGAAAAAAGCTCCAAGAGATCCTCTAAGGCCTTAGAGGGCAGGTGGGCTGAAGCCAGGCTGGGTAGCGCATACTAATGAGTACAAGAGAAGGCCGCATTACAGGGCTACATGGGCCAGCATAATGTGGTGACATCAATGTTTGATGCCAGTTACTAGGAAGGAGAATGAATTTCAAATTAAGAAATGAAATATTCTGGTTTAGAGACTTATATTTAGCCCCAGGACCCTGTCCCCCACTCAAACCAAAGCTGGAAAGGCATGCACGAGATGGCTAGAAATAGGGACCCTTTTCAAGCTAAAAGAAGTTACAGCTGATGAGAGATGAGAATGAGAGAAAAACAACAACTAATTAAGCCTAAAATACTCAGAAAAAATATTAAAGTTCATAAGTCCTAATGATAGGCGTCCCTTCATTTATCATTTACCAGTGGAACTACTGAGCTGGTCACACACTTTTAATTTCTACAGAGAAGTTCATTAATCAAATGGTAAAGGCTGACTTCAGGAGCTCCTCACCCCCGTGAAGATATAAATCATATTAATGTTTTATTTTCCAAAGATCCTGAACTTTTTATATCTCCTGGAATGTCAGTGCAGGCCTTGAAAATCACAGTCTCATACTCCTGTAACACAAACAGAAAAGGCAGTGAAAGGTTTTGGAACAAATTAACTGGGGCATGCTTAGCTCATGTTTGACACCACAACAAATACCTCATTCACCTACTCACAGCATTCATTCCCACTCGATGTATGTAATCACCCACTGACTGTATATATTAAAGATTTCCCTGAAATTTGCCCTTTCTTTATTGAACAGTTTAAGTATTTGCTTAAGGAAATTGCCAGTTTTGCTTAGGTAAGTAAGCCGTTTTTTAAAATCCCTGGAGGCTGATTTTTATAGTCATCTAAACTGTAACCATCTTATTGAAGTTCCTTCAGAAAGCTTCACCAGAAGGATTGTAACTTAAAATAGAAATGGAGGGGGGAAGGAAAGGCACGCATCTTTACCAAACTTCCAAATGGCAGATTTCCTCTTCGACCTTTGTCCTTGGGGCCCCTGTTTCCATCCCAAGCAGCTTCACCATCTGTCTGCAGTTTGGCGTCAGGGGTCAGGAAGATTATTTGGATGCAATAGTAAATGCTGTTTCTACGAAACGAAGCAGTTGAAGGATGATTATCAGTTGAAATACCTCCCAAATGTTCATATTTTGTGTTTTTGTTTTTTTGAAAAATTGGAGTTAGATAAGCATCTTGTCTGAGCTCCTTGTTAGCACCAAATACCGTCTTCGGATTCTTTGGGTTTTCTAAAGGCTCTCACTGTTTATAGACTGTTCTTTTCCTTTCAAGAGCTCCTTAAGAGTGAAGATTTTTGCATTTTCTGGTCCCTGGATTTCTCACAGGACCAGAGGAATGAGACACATCACTCACATGCAGATGCAGACAGCCCTGTTCCTCTGAACAATTTGGTGCTATTTCCTAACGGTTGAGTAACAGCTGAAAAGCTGAGCTGGTAGATGGAGGATGCATTAACATTGGTGTAAGGAGGAGGGAAAGGGGAAAGAGTATACATGCCCCTAGCAGAGGTTTTTGTGGGGTTTTTTTTGAGGAAGATTAGCCCTGAGCTAACATCTGCTGCCAATCCTCCTCTGTTTGCTGAGGAAGACTGGCCCTGAGCTAACATCCGTGCCCATCTTCCTCTACTTTATATGTGGGACGCCTACCACAGCATGGCTTGCCAAGTGGTGCCATGTCCACACCCGGGATCCGAACTGGCGAACCCCGGACAGCCGAAGTGGAATGTGCGCACTTAACCACTGCACCACTTGGCTGGCCCCTCTAGCAAAGGTTTTGACAAATGTCTGGGCCCAGGATTTTTTTTCTTATGTATCCTGTTGTTTTAAAATATCTTAGAGTTCTTGCTGAGTCTACTTTATATGATATTATTTTATAATAAAATAATAATTAGGTTAGCTGGAGCAAAGATCTAGGCCAGGTCATTAAGGACACAGTGGATATTAAAATATAACACATAAAACCATAGAGACAGTAAAAAGATCAGTGGTTTCCAAGGGTTGGGTGGGGCGGGACGAATAGAAGAAGCACAGAAGATTTTTAGACAATGAAAATACTCTGTATGAATCTTTAATGGTGGATACATGCCAAAACCATAGAATGTACAACACCGTGAGTAAACCCCAATGTAAACTGTGGACTCTGGATGATAGTGATGTGTGCGTGTAGGTTCATCAATTGCAACAAATGTACCACTCTAGTGGGGGATGCTCACAATGGGAGAGGCTATGTATGTGTGAGGGCAGGGGGTATGTGGGAAATCTCTGTAACTTCTCTGTAACTCTGTAAATCTCTGTAACTCAGTTTTGCTGAGAACCTAAAAATGCTCTAAAAAATAAAGTCTATTAAAAAATTACATACGTGTATAACACATTAGCATGTGCATTTGCTTATGCTTGACTGCTATGAAAAGGAATGTTAAAGAATTTGCAAATGAACAAAAAAATTCATACAATAATCAAGAAGGAGTAGAAAACCAGTCACCCCAGGTTGGTCTCCCTCTAAGAGTATTATGGGATGAATATCTGGTAAAGTATCTTGAGGTGTTCTTGTAACTGTGCGCCTATGGGAATAGAGGGCAATCCAAAATGAAGAAATATCGATTGTGCAAAAGTTACACAAATGCAAAAAAAGGGCAAAATCTGAATTATTTAGGCACACTATATATGTTTCACAACTAGTGCAAAAGAAATGAAGAAAAAGGAGTTTATTTAAAAGTTTCGATGCAGTTCAAATTCTTTAATCTAGGAAAAACAACCTTCCTTTGGGGATGAGAAGGGCTCTTTTGCTTGAGAAAACATCTTAAAGACGATGTGCTGGCTTGAAAGGCATAGTGTAAGTGAGAGTGCTTTAGACAAATAAAAACTAAAGAGTTCTTCAAAATAAAGTGGAAGAAACATTAATTTCTGGCAATTGGAAAAACAAGGGTTTTGAGTCTTGGTAGAGAGAGGAGACTTGAACAAGATGGCAGCAGAAAGTCCTCTGGGGAAGAATTGTTAGAGATTGATCCCCCTTAGAAGGGACGGTCATGGACCTTAAGAGAGTGAATATGAATCACTGTCTCTTCTGAGGCATAATTGAAGCTCCCACTTGACCCCCTAACCTTCAGCGAAAGCCCATCACACAGGGCAACCAAGTACTCATAGAGTCATTGGAAGAAAAGTGGCAGGAGAATGAGTGAAGATAAAGTAGTCATGTGACCACGGGCGCTCTAGGACCACTTCAACTGACCTCAGCTTTTCAACAGAGTAATTAAGTGTTGTTTTTCAGGATCTGAGTATCCCCCCTTGTCCAGTTCAGGCTGATTGAGACTACCAACCTATCAACTGGGCCTGTGCACATGCCTGATAAGTGACCCTTTTGACCTCAAAAGGCTGAAGACTCCACCCTCAGATCATGCTAACACCACCATTTTGTGAACACGCATCCTATGAAGAGCCATGAAGCTTGACCGTGCTGAGCAGATCATCAATTACTTCACCTCTCCTTACCCCCAATAATCTATTCCCACACTTCAGACCACCCTGCCTTTCATCCCGTAAATTTTGTCCAAAGTCCTGGATTGAGGAGACAGATCTGAGAGCATATGCCTCCTGTCTCTTTGCAGATTGATCTTGCAACAAAGCTGTTTTCTTTTCCCAAAATCTGATGCCATAATAATTGCCTTTTTTTAAATGTGCATTGGGTAGGAGAACCCCAATTTTGTGTGGTATTAGTCATGAGAAATAAGCTAGTGAGCTGTGGAGTGAGAATTCAACAGAAGCAGGAATTCAAAATAATCTTCAGGATTCTGCTAAGATCTAGGGAAAGGCACAGACTTTGCACTAATGCATGAGATGAAGCTAAAACTATTTTATATGAATGTTAAAGGAGAAGGTGAGCACAGAGAGCTCAAAGTTGAGGCATCCATCCAGGCAGGAGATTCATAGCTAACACAAATTTATGACTTGTGGCTGTGGTCAAAACATGGATGCTTTGGTGAACCATGGAAGGTGGGATTTGGGGTGGGAATAAATATACACTTTGGCTTAATTTCTGCTGGATTCCCACTGGGTTGTGCCTAGGGACAAGTTTGCGTTACTGTGGTGGTGACACAGCCTTTCTCTTAAGATTATTTTAAGTTTGGGTTTGAATCTGAAAATTCGCTTTTTCAACCAAGATGATATTGCTTAGGCTCCCTAGATTTATTAAAGTGACTTTCCCAAGATCATTCAGCTGCTGATGGTGGAAAAACTGGGGCTCCTGATTCCCTGGTGTAGGACTTTTTTCAGTATACAATGCTCTTTCTTGTAATTAGAACTTCTAACTTTTAAACACTCACAATGTTTACCATATTTAACATGTGGATATATATATATATATATATATGTACACACACACATGCATATATATATAAAATATCTACATTAATTCCGTTAATTAAGCATTGACTATAGACAGCATCTACTATATGACGATGCGAAGGTGGAGGGGACATGCCTGTTATTTTTAAGGTAAACGTGATATGATTATTGTGGAGAAGACAGACCAACAAACCAACATTGCAATCATTTTGCTATGTGTCGTAGTGGAGATATTTAGAGGGCATTTGCAAAGCATAAGGGAAGAAAGAGTTAACTCTAGAGATTAAGACCAGTTAAAGATAGAGAATGAATGAATGAATAAATCCTACACTAGCGCATGTCTTCATGAGTCTTTTCTGGTACACAATGGAACTATGATTTCAGTTCCACCTGATTGGC
The DNA here is from genome assembly GCF_021613505.1 of Equus quagga. Classification (NCBI taxonomy): domain Eukaryota; kingdom Metazoa; phylum Chordata; class Mammalia; order Perissodactyla; family Equidae; genus Equus; species Equus quagga. The sequence goes on along the minus strand of NC_060267.1, from coordinate 6,595,634 downwards.
GGGTCCTTGTGAAAATGTGCTTTGGTAGAAATCCTGTTTATTCTTAAGCATTTGTAAGTCTTTTAAAATAACAGTTAGCTTTAAAATAACAGTATTTTAAAATAGACTTGAATTCCCTTTCTTCCATTCTGGGCATTCACTTCTTCTAGAGTTTAAGCCAAACCCAAAATAAGCTTTTTAGTCTATGCTATTAGAGTTTAACTTGTAAAAGAAAAAGAATGTTACAGTGTAAGTTGAAAGTCAATATGATTTGAATTTATTAGCCCATAGGGTAAAGAATTCCAATTTTAAAGAGTAATAAATGGGAATAGTCTTGATCTTTGGGCCCAGAAGTCAGTCTCACCAACTTCTAGAAACAAACAGAGATGACATTTTTAGCATAAGATGACACGCACGGCCTCAGCAAGGCCAATTGTTTTAGTTATCCTAATACAGACTACAACAAAATTGATTTGCTTTCATGATTATAATTTATTGAAAAGGCAGTTCTGAAGTTTCACGTGTTCTTGCTATAGTCAGAGAGTATGAACATGAATATTCTTGTGCTCAGATAAAAACCAAATCAATAAGGACCAGCTGTAAAGCAGGTCTTTATTTGTTTTTTCAAAATCAGCATAATTAACTTGAACTATATTTCATTATTAAACTAGATTGTAAGAGAATTACTTCAAACAAATTTGAGATTTATTTTTATTTATGGAATCAAGCCAATACACAGCAAAACTGAGGAATGAATACACTAGCTATTTCAATATAATACCACAAACCATTTCTTCTGTAAAGGACCAAATATTAGATACAATTGCAAAACATTTCAACATCCATCAAAACTAGAACTATATAATTGTCCCCAGAAAACACACTGAAATTCTTCCATATAGCATAATAAGACAGGGGATATAGAACATCTTAAAAAACAGTTCCAAAAGTGGAATACTAAATATACAAAATTAATTCTTAATAGATTTGTTACAATAAGGACCTAAAGCCTCATAGAATATACTGTCAGAAATCCTGTGATATAAAGACAACTACTTTCGTGTGTAGAAATGCTAATTATTTTGTATTAATTATAATTGTCAATTATTCTGATATTACTATCAGATTTATTCTCAGATTTCCTTTTCTGAATTTGCTAATTTGACCGGGGAACACAAAAATCTTGAATTCACTCTATAATATTTTGTTTTTATTTAGAATACAGATCAATGTAAAAAGATATGATATGAATGTATATAATAAAAAAGAAAAATAGTGACACAGTTTTTAGCCATAATATATATTTTTGATACCGACATACTACAGGTCACATACATATTTTAATTCATGATACTTTAGTGAACCTAAAAATTGAATTAGAACAATATTCTTAAAATGCCTATGTGTGCCATGGAATCACACATTTTGTGCTCTTCAACTCATTTAGGCTGTCTTGGGGACTTAAAGGAAATAGCACTTCTTATGAATAGTCCTTAAATTTTTGCCCAATGTGGCTGAGATTCAATTGCAATTAAGAATCATTCTCTAATATTTGTCGTCCTGGGTTACTCACGATTCCAGTGTTGCCAATGACCCTGAGTGGTACTAAGAGGACCACAGGGAGAGAGAGGACAAGGGATACAGTGACTGCTTCTGCACCTCCAGGACCAGCATCCCAAATGGCCCTGACTGGGGCTTACTCTAAATAGAACTGTTGCCTCCAGTATGAAAATCCATAAGATCCCAGTTTACATGGGTTTAAAGGAGTCTAATCTTTGATGTTTGGGGCGAAGAATTAGGCTCAATTTCTCCCACGATAGCTTCTAGTTATGCTTTAGTGGAAGAGTCAAACTCTGAAGGTATAATTTAAAGCTCCAAGCATCCAACTACACTACGGAAATACAGGTTTTAGAGTCTGACAAACATAAAACTTTAACCTGATTGGATTGCTTATCTTGTGTAATAACAGATTAAAGTCGTGTTTCTTCATCAACAATAGTTGTCCGTTCTAGGAACTGTAATTAGTTTGGGAAGGGACTACATGTTGTTAAGACTACTTGATTTTTTTCTCGTTAAAAGCCGCACCTTTCCCTCGATCAGGCATAAGACTTCTTTCATGATGATGGAAATTCTGTATGTAGGACAAGTATATGATTAACCAAAGAATTTCACTAATTTCATTTACAGTTATTTTTACACTTTAAAAGTACATGTCCAAAAATCAACCCATTAAGCACTTAATAGGTACTTTAAAATGTTTCGTTTTCATTATCAATATTTATCAAATACCCAACAGACAATACAGCCAGTTTCTCCTTAGCGGTAGATTGTTTATCAAATACATTCCCCATATCCACATAACTACGTGAATATTGTGTACTTGCAGGGCCTCCCCACAGATAATTGCAAAATAAAATAAAATGATGCAACCCATCTATCCTTGACTGCAAGCTTTCGTCTGACGTAATATCTCAGATCTTCTTGCTTGAGAAAGGGAAATCTCCCCTTTCCAGGATGCTCTGCTTCCTTACCACCTACGGTTTCCTTTCTCCTGAAATTGACAGGCAGGACTCTTCCAATTGGGAACATTGGAACACGTGAATCCCATTTCTGTGTACATAACGTTAAGAAAGTTTAGCAACTAGATAAATTAAGCTTCAAAGCCTAAACCACAGAGAATAAGACCATCTACTTGCCTAGTGCAGAACTAGCACCCAGATCTTCTGGTATCTCTCCAGCCCTTTTTCTACTATCTCATCTCCTGATACATTTAAAAGGAGAAAACTCAGCTGGGTAGGTTGATATGCACCTTATTTGAGAGCTGTTCCCAGAAATAAGATTCAAACAGAATTGTTTTACTTGGGGGTACATGTCAACATTCTGAAACAGTCTATACAAGAACCATCATGTTATTATTTTGGAATTGGATTTAGAAAAAAAGTGGGCTCCCTTTGTTCCAACCTAAAACGGTTTAGTTTTTGACCTGTCAAAGAGAAGTTGTCAAAAGGGCTGACAGTGCTACAGAAGGCAGGGTTACTGAAATGCTGCTCTGACTCCAACAAAGAAGAACTGATTAATTTAATTGATGGCTCATATTGGACAGTTCCCTTTAAGAAACTTATTTGCTATTTTTGAAAAGCAGAATTCTAAAACCTAAGGTCTTTATAAAACATTTGCAAACATTTTTTCAGGTATGTCAACCCAGGGAGTAAAAGACCCGAGATTTAGGAAAGGCAAGAGAGTGAAGAGGAGTGAAGTTGACAGTTCCGGCTTCTCACAGCGTCATCCAGTCCTCAGTTTCTTATTTAAAAAGTTTTAAAAAACCCAATAATAGTATTAAAATAGCTATTACTTCCGCTAAGGGATGCAAAATGTTTACGATGTATCCTCAAATCATTGCATGTTCTTTAACAAGGAGAAGGAACCAGACAAAATAGCTCAAAAAAAAAAAAAAACCACAAACTATTGAGTTTCGTCAATGAAAAATGCAGTAACAGCCAAGTGGTGTTATAATTTATCTGTTTAGAAATGAAAGAAATTGATGCTCTTGGCTGGCTTTGATTTACCTGCATCAAGGAAAGCAAGTTCTATCTTCAAACTGGGAAACTTTAGTTAGGCAGATGTCAGGGTTAGTGGCCACCAACAATGCTTTCCAATGAATCAGCAGCGCTATATTTAAATTTTAGGATTTTATATCTCAGACATGAAACCAACAAATTTTGATTAACAAAGTAAACAGGGAAAAGATGTGCAATTCTGAAGACCCGCTGAGACTATAACCAAAGGAGCTGTCAGCCTTTGTACAGCACTTGACAGTTTAAGAAGGTCTTTTCACACTTAATTTCATTTAGTCCTCACACAACTCCGTGAGGTGTTATCAACTCCACTGTACAGCCAAGAAAATGGAGGCTTTGTGCATTTTTAAGTAATTTACCTAAAGCCATACGTTGAATAATGATGGAAGCCAGATGGGATGTAGAGCGGTTTTCTTTCCGTCTCCCACCCCCATCCCACCCCAGAACCTGCCTCTCCTCTGCTATGAACCTGTTAGGTGGGTGGCAGATCAGAAGGAAAGGCCAAGTTATTTTTAATTAAACATGAGGAGACTTTCTATATCCCGGGGTACTCTTTAGAAGACTCCTATCTGTGAATCTGGATTCCTCAAACAGAAAGTGATGACTGTATTGATATCCAGCACAGCGCAGGATACCTTATAACACTGGTCGAAACACGTTTACAATATTCTAGAGAAAGTCTACATAGAACTTTGGGCAATCCTTTTCTACTCTTCTGATAATATTGGGTATTCCTCATGCAAATTTGACTTTGAAACGACCTTGCAGTGGGAGCAAAAAAGATATTATTGGCCAGTTGACAATATTTTCTCTAACCTTCAGCATCTTAGTAATCATGCTTTTCACAATCAATAAAACATGAGGAACTGCCAGTTCTAAGGTTACTGTTTTGAAATTTAGGGGATTTATAGCTTCTAACAGAATTTTCTGCTTTCCACTCTGAACCAGGCATCTTTGCTAACACGCCTCCAGCTCTCAGCCTCTCCAAGGCACCATCCTATCTCCAGGCCACCGCTTGAGGCTGCATTTCCTGATGCGTAAATTGATTTTATTGGATGGAAACATAATTTCTCTGAAGTCTCTTCTAGTTCCTTTCAAATACTAAGGTTGATGACGAGCTCGCTTTGTTCAGAAATAATGCCCCTACATCGTATGACTTCTAAACCCATCAAGCCTTCGTTATGTCAGAAATAAAAAGAAAAGAAAAGAAAAGAAACCAACAGCAAAATATAAAGCCAGAGTGGTTATGATTTTTCCTTTAGAAATATAACTTCTACCATATTTCTGCAAATTAGGCCTGCAAATTTTAGTGGAGCATGTTTTTATTAACATTCCATATAAAACAATTCATAGCTTTTGGTCATAGCGATGTGAAAATGCAACTAGAAACACAGTCCTGTGCCCAATAAATTGATTTATGCTTATCTCGTATAAGTTCATTTGTTCTTGTGGTTTCTAGCTGGATTCAGCCAACGGGTCAGAAAGTCTGTTACGAGAGTCAGGCTGCACGAACGTGGGGCTCAGGTTGAAACCGGAATGAATCTGATGATCTTGGAAGATTTAGGAGAGTCCTTCCACGGACCTGTGCTATTTGTCGGGCTTCGGTTGTTAGTGTAAGAAGTCTGCCTTCTGCTCGTACTGTCTGAATCTTCTTTGCTGAACGTTTGCTTCATGTTTTGGCAGCATGGGAAGCTTTGGACACAGTCCTGCAGGAGATGACCGCTAAAAAACATGTATATCCAGGGATTGCAGCAACTATTCAAGGAAGCCAGCAAGGCCGTGATGGTGGTGGCAGGGTTTTCCGACTCTGTGTGAAAAGTACAAGGGGAGATTATTTAAACAGTCAAATACAAGGAACTGAGCCCTGGATAAACTCATTTTCCTATTGTCTAGTGAAACCTGGAAAAATGTTATAGATTAATATAGAAAATGAGGTGTTTTGCTTATCAATCAGGGAAATGGGTGGTGTATTGGAAATTGCTTGGTTGTAAAATATTTTCGTAAGCAAGATGCCTTGAAGTTAATTCAAATAGTTTAAACCACTATTGAAATATTTAAGTAGAATAAGCTGGACTTTCCAGAAGTTAAGAATATTAAATAATTTATTTTTTAAAATTTTGTATCCTTTATACCAGTCACAGCATCTGCTAACGGACACAGCACTTACAGAATGGCTGCAATTTCAATGACATTTCAAGAGTCTATATCCACATTTAGCAAATTGTATTCATCCTAATAATTCAGGCAAAAGTATGACATTATGGACCATGTTTAGTAGTTTTAAGTTTTTTAATATTAAATATATTCTTGTAATGGGAAAACTATACAGAAAGACATAGGTGAAACAGGTCGCTGAAGGATGCAGCATTTAGGAGTTTTCCTTTGGCTAATTAGAAACTTCATTTGATTTTAAAAGAAAGCTATCTTTGATTGTGGTTTGAACAACTATGCTATTAAGACAGCTGAATTAGGAAATTCCAACAAGCTTTGGAAATATTTTATGTGAACTTGCCCTGGTAAACATATAAATATTATAATGTTTCACAGTGGAACTATTGCACTGATAACACACCTTTTCTAAAGATAAGAATACTTAGCAAGCACTGATTTTCCCTTGATGATGAAATATAAACTTGGATCTTCTCACTCTCATTGTGCTAGAATAAATGATAGGTTACTTAATCATACTTTGCACTAATATGCTACTATCAGAGGTGATCATGAACCAGGGCTAAGACTGTATTCAAAAAAGAATGGAAATCATCAACATAACAATGCACAAGTGAAGAAGTTTTTAGTAATCGTCTAAATCCTGCTAAAGCAATAATTAGACTGAATTTTTTATTTGATTGTCAATAATTAAGAGGCTACTAAGATCAAGCAAGACAGGAAATGGTAAATCAAAAAGATAGCAACTGCGTTGTATTTTTCATTATCAGTAATATTATAACCATGCAAGAATTTGTATTTATTTGAATTAAATTCACTCTCAAATGTTTTGTTTGCACATATAACTTTCAAAGTATACCACATATACTGCCTACCCCAATCCCAAATAACAAAAGGGACAGTTCCCAGACCCCTTTTCTCCAACAACAGTTGTTGTCAGCAACATTCCTGTAATATATTTGATTCGAAAAAGTTTTTTTCTTACTGAAAGGGAATGTTTTAGTCAAGATACCATACTAAATAATACTTTGGGGGGTAAATTCTTGTGAAGTTAGTTTTTCTAGTTTGTGAAGGAGTGAAAATCAAACAAGCTAGTCGGCGTAGAGAATATTCTCAGTAAACCACTGCAGGAGCTGGGTGGAGAGGCGTGGAGCTGCGTGGGCAAGTTAGTGTCGAAAGACTAATGAGTGAGTCCAATAAATTTAGAGTTTACCAATAATCCTGCTTTGAGACACCAGCAAAAAAGTGTTAAAGTAATTGTTAGAAAAAAATTAAAAGATTACGATAAGAAATGGAACACTAAATGCCGAATTAGAATTATTGACTTCTTAAGAATCTTTATTCAGAAAAATATGTCCATTTTACTTTTGCCCTTGGGGCATTTCTACAAAATTTTTAATTAATTGTGATATTTTTCACAAACTAGCAAAGATAGTTGTGACAGTAAGAATATTTCCCCGAATTCAATAGACTTGAAGGCAGGGTATTAACACAGCAGTTAGTGATTTGGCAAAAAGTCATTATTCTCTTTTGTAGTTGCCTGGCTGACTCTGGGGCACAGTTTCTGGATTTGCAGTCTTAAGGTCATGGTATGCTACAAATACAGATTCCTGGGCCCCATTCCAGATCTACTGAATTAAAATGACTGAGTGGAGACCCCAGGAGTTGGTCTTTTTGGTAATTTCACCCAGGTGTGATTCTTGAGGACACAGAAGTTTGAGAATTAGGATATTATGAAAAGAAATTCTCTCTGTCTCTGTCTCTGTCTCTGTCTCTGTCTCTCTCTCTCTCTCTCTCTCACACACACACACACACACACACACGGCCCCATCCCTGCACCGTCCTCCCTTGTCCCGACACTTACCGATCCACGGGAGCTTCACATCCCAGACAGACCACATCTGGACGATGAAGAAGGGCATCCAGCAAACGATGTAAGCGGTCACAATCACGAAAGTCATCTTCACGGTGCGGATCTTGGCTCGGGAGATGGTCTTCACGCTGCTGACACAGGGCTCGAGCAGGAGCCCATTGCGGAAGGCGCCGCCCGCGCGCTCGGCGCCCTTGTCCTGGCGCGACGCCGTCTTCCCGCGGACGTTGCGCCAGATGTGGTAGCAGATGAAGCCGTAGCAGGTGCCCAGGATGACCACGGGCGCCACGAAGATGCTGGCTGTCATCCAAGTCACGTAGGCGCGGGCTCCCCAGGGCTGGATGAAGGTGGCCCAGCAGTCGTAGGCCTTGGTGACGTTGCTCACCTCGACCATGGAGAAGACGAGGTACTGCGGCGTGCTCAGCACGAAGCTCAGCACCCAGGCGGCCGCGATCATGAGGCGCGAGCGGCGCGTCGGCTGCTGCAGCGTCTTGAGCGGGTGGCACACGGCGATGTAGCGGTCGGCGGTCATGACCACCAGCATGTAAGCCGAGGCGAACATGCCGAACACCTGCAGGTGCTTCACCACGCGGCACAGCCCGTCGGGGCCGCGGAAACGGTAGGTGATGTCCCAGCACAGCTGCGGCAGCACCTGGAAGAAAGCGACGGCCAGGTCGGCCAGGCTGAGGTGGCGGATGAAGAGGTGCATGCGGGACGTCTTGCGAGGCGTGCGGTGCAGTGCCAGCAACACGCAGCTGTTACCCAGTACGGCCACCACGAAAGTCACGGCCAGCACGGCGATCTCCACCTTGGCCAGCTCCTCGTTGCGCAAGTCCCTCTGCTGGCCGCCTTCTTCCCCGAGCGCCTCCGATTCGCGGCTGGCGTTGGCACCGCCGGCGGCCAGAGGCCACCAGCGGCTTGAGTTGCCCGTGGACCCGGCGCCAGGGCCTCCGGAGAAACGCATGCTGTCCATGCAGCGCCTCCTCGGCCTCCGCGGAGGTCCGCTCCCTGCCCGCCTCGGCCGGCGTGGGCTCCTCGCCGGATGCGCTCTCCGCTTCCCGCGCTCGCCGCTCGCCGCTCGCAGGACCCCCAGCCGGCTGAGCTGCTCTCGGTCCCGTCGCCGGCCCCTTTTCCTCTCTGCCTTTTCTCAGCTCCAGCGAGGCTTGGGAGGTGCGCTCCGGCCTCCCAAAGCGCTGGGCTCCGAACTCAATGATTTATGCCGGGGTTCGTTTCCCCAGAACGCGCTCCCTGTCGCCCCAGTGGTTGGAGAACTGGTCGCTGCCTACTCTGCCCACCTCCCTACCCCAGTCACCCCGGGAGGGTTTTCCCCTCCCCACGTCGGTGACTTGTCCTCTTTGCATCACTGCTGCAGGGGTGGGGCTGGGAGCCTCGCCGATTCCTCGGCCAAACAGGCGGGATTGCGGCGCTGGAAGCTCTTCTCCAAAAACTTGGAGAACTGCACGTGTCTTGCCTTTTCTGAGTTTACCACCATCTCCTCAAGCCTCCCTCGATAGCCACCTTAACCCCGCACTTGACTCGCCAACGCCGTACCTAGAAATCCCGAGGGCACTGCTCGGCGCGCGCTCTTGCGCCTGAACTTGGCGCGCGACCCCAGCCCCTCCAGCCCCGGCTTCTCCCTCCGCGCCGACGCAGTCCGGCCAACTGCATTCCCGGGGCAGCTTGGCTCCGGGAATTCATCGCCCCGCGCCCTGCTGCTCCCCGCCCTCCTGTGCAGGCTGACAACTGGGTGACTTAAAGGGCGCTGTCTTCCCACTGGCGACTTTGGTGCCTGTTCCTTAGCCTGTCTCCATTTGCGGACCGGGAGGACGCGCTCACTTGCCCCCCCGCAGCCCCCACGGCTGCCCTGCGTGTGTTTACAGCGGGGAAGGGGAACTTCTCCCGTTTTCCCAGTCTCCCTCCCCCCACCCCCTCCCCCAGTGGAGTTTTCTCTAAACTAGTTTCCTGGGGTTTTCTCCGGGAAAAGCCTGATTCCCACAACGGGCATGGGCGGGGACTGGGCCACAGCAGTCCGTGGGGACTTCGTCTGGTTACTGCTGAATCGTGGGGACGTCTCTTTGGGCGGACAAGGAGCAGCTGCTGGAGAGCGGCCGCCCAGACGGCGCTGTCCGGGGCTGGGGAGCGGAAACCGCCGGGCCCCCGCGCTCGGGGCGGGAAGGAGGCGATCCTCGGCAGGAAGGAGCGCTCTGAAGGGAGAGGGAAGAGCGCCTACCTAGTAGGCTAGTTCCTCCGGACAGCTCGAGCCCGGCTGCGAGGGCACAGGGAGGCTGCAACGCTGGCTCTCCACGTCAGCGCGGCGGCTTAACTTTGGTGAAGCTGCAATTCAAAGGACAGCAAGGGAGAGCTGTTTTCAGGCGATTTCACCAAAAAAAAAAAAAAAAAGGAAAGAAAGACAAAAAAGGAAAGAAACACTGTGTAAGGGTATCTACTCTGTAGATACAGGAACATGACTGTTTGGTTGGAATGTTTGTGTATTGCGGCCATGGTATAAATTTGATTGTCTCAGAAAAATATCTCTGAAATGCAGGCAAAGAAACCAGAAGATTTTCTGAGGTGCAGTTCTTGGTGAAAAAATGCACTTTGCTTCCCAGTTTACGCGTGCTGAGTCCTAAGGCTGTCACATTAAGAGTGCTGGGCTGGGCCTCTGGAGTCCTGCTTCATTGTGGCCGCCTGAGCCTCGGTTGACACTTCTGAAAAATGGGAATAAGTACCTGCCTTCCCTACCTCCTCATGAGGTTCTTGTGAGGATTAAGTAAGACAATGTTCTGTGTGGGGAAATGCTCTCAAAACTACAAGCCACGTTGTGTTGTCTCATTTTCTCCAAGACATTTAGGACGCAAAAGATTTAAAAAGTTCTGAGATGGCAATACATAAGAGGTTTCCAGACAACCTGTTTGGAAAAATCCTTCAAGCGATTAAGTCATAGTCATTGATTCAGAGAGGTGAGCTTCTTTTAAGTCACAAGTTAGATTATTAGTGCTCCTTATGAGAAATAATGTTATATGACTCTCGTGTCCCTGAGTATTGCGAAAGTGGTCCATTGGCCAGAACCCGGCAATTTCATTGCTTTTGACCTGACACCTTGAAGTTTTTAGGGTTCCAAAGGGGAGGGAATCTGCAGCAGAGGGTCACCAAAGTTCCTTTGGGTGTTCTTATTCCAGAAAGATGATGTGGTGGCCTCTCAGGAAATCATTCATCTGTGCCAGGCCCTCTGATCCAATAATCAAACTATGTCCAATTTATAAAGATAACTTGTTCGGTTATATCAGTAGGCACAGTTGGAAGAAATTCAGTGAACAACAGTACTCATTACCCATATGTAATTGAATATATATATACTTGATACAGTTGGAGATATATATATAGAGAGAGAGATAAATATATATATATATATATATATATATATAAGCAGGAAAAAATGTTCAATGCAGATTCCAGAACACAGTCCCTCTTTTAACCTACGTAGTTTAAAAAATGCATCTGTTGGGGCCAGCCCAGCGGCCCAGTGGTTAAGTGTGCATGTTCTGCTTCAGCGGCCCAGGGTTCACTGGTTCCGATCCCGGGTGCAGACATAACAGGTGTGGCAAGCCATGCTGTGGTGGGCGTCCCACATATAAAGTAGAGGAAGATGGGCACGGATGTTAGCTCAGGGCCAGTCTTCCTCAGCAAAAAGAGGAGGATTGCCAGCAGATATTACCTCAGCGCTAATCTTCCTCAAAAAAAAAAAATGCATCTGTCTTAATTTTACTGGTTCCATATTCAAAGGAGACCAAGACCATTGACATACAGACTCACTGGATCTGCTATGAAAATGACTCAGTGGAAGGTAAAGAGATTGCGATCCTAAAATGTGAAAAGAACAGACTCACTATTTTCTGTGGCATCTTGTGCTTTTTCTTAGAGCAATTTGCATTTGCTCTGTACTTCTTGTACTATTAAGATTTACTACTTTCCCCCTCTTACTGTCAGTGGATTTCAGTTAACACATTTTAGGAGTGAAGTGATGAAGTCATGAAAAGAAAGAAGTGGAAGTTGCACCTACATGTCCTGGAATCATCTTTCTCTTTCCTTTGCCAGTCTTCCTTTCTCCTGGTTTGCAATTCCAGATGTTTAAGAAGCATTTCAATTAATGGAAGCAGCTCCCTCCTTCACTTACTACTGTGTGACTTTGTTTTACTCTTTGAGCTTCAAATTCCTCATCTGTGAAATCATGGTGAGAAAACAATGCAGATGGTGCAGGGATTACATAAGTTGTTGTTGAAGATTCTGGCATTTCATGAGTATTCAAAATATTAATTTTCCCTTTATTGTTATTTTGCCAAAAATGTTTCCCTTCCAATTAAAGCAGCACATCCTCAACTCCCTTTTGTGCAGTTGAAGGTATTGATAGATTTTCTATGAGAAAAGAGTTCTGTAGTCAGACACATCGGGGGAAGTGCTGTGTATGCACCCATCTTCTCCTGGAGATTTATACATAAGAAAATCTCTGAGAACCCTGCTTCACTTTGTTTATCAATGTTTCACAAAGCTATTTGACCATGGAAATCCTCCATCCTTTCACCTTCCTCATGGAATGGTGATGAACATGTCACAGGACAACTGATACCATTTGAAGAACATTGAGTAAAGGTACTTGGAGTTCCAGAATGCTCGGAGGTGCCGCTGCACTTATCAAGTCAAGAAGCTGGGGGTTTGAGTCAGGTTTAACCCACTTTCCCAGGGACGGGCATGCCCAGTATAGATGGGTTACGTTTATTTTATCATATGACTTTATACACTGCTTTAGAACTGCTCTTCAGTCTCTCCTGCTTCATCTCCTTAAACTGTCAGTGTTCTTCCCTTTGCTCAGTGAAGAGATGGAAGAGATGGGGCATCTGCAGGAGCATCCATTTGACTTCTATAGCCTGCAGTGACTCCTTCTCCTTCAATTTTAAGTTTATGATGCTATAGTTACAGGGCTGTAGTCTGAAATTCACCATTACTTCTAGCAAACCAACAAGTATCTGTGGCACACCACTATGCTAGGTCTGCAGCTGGATGCAAAGAAGTGTGCAATGATCACTAATATTTATTAAACGCTTTGTCTGTGCCAGGCACTGGCATAAGTGCTTTGCAAGTTTTACCTCACTTAATCCTCCCAATGACCCCATGAGGGAGGGACTCCTCATATTTCATTTTACATTTGAGGGAATAGACGCATGGAGAGGATAAATAACCAGCCTCAGGTGACACAGATGGTCAGTAGTGGAGCCCAGATTTGAAAAGACGCAATTGACTCCAGCAGAGTTTCCAGTCTTAACCATTACACCTGTGAGCCGCCTGTTCCTGGATCTACAGAGTCATATGGGGTTCTTTGTTGGTTATTTAGCATTGTATCTGTGTATGCAAAGGTTCTTAAAGGTTCTCCTTTAAGACTAGAAGATTCTGTAGGATCTGCTCTGGTTTTTCTGTATGTTTGTTTTCCTCTTTAGTAAACCAAGTACAGGACAATAATGGCAATAATAGTGGTAGTAGTAGCAATAGATAATAGATAATATTAGCATCTACCAACACTCATTAAGCTCTTAATTGGTGAGCTAAGAGCTTCAAATTCATAATCTCACTTAATCTTTAAAATAATATTTAAAATAAATTGTAGGAATATGCTTATTATTATCCTACTTTACAGATGAATAAAACAAAGGTTAGAGAGGTTAAGCAACTTAGCCAAAGTCACAAGGCTCCAAGTGGCTGTGCAGGTCACACATGGGTCCGTTTGAAGGTGAGGCCTGGGGTCTAACCTCTGTGCCCTACACCTCCCGTGTACATCCCAAGCGCGTCACCCATACTCACAGAAAGAATTCTCAAATATTGTGATAGAAACTGGTTTTTGAGTGCTGAAGGAATGTCAGATTCAGAGAGTGCTTGGTGACTGGATAAATTAGGAAGTGTTCTCGAGGAGCCACCGCTGGGCATCTAAATTTCTAGTCTCTCCAGTAAAATAAGAGTCAGCATTTATATCTGGAAGGGTCTTAAATGGTTCTAGTTCATCCTTCTGCCTCAGAAATCCTGGACAGGTAAGCAGATATTTGGTTAAATATTACTCAGTGAATGGTTGTCTTTAACACACACACACACACACACACACACACACACACACACACACACACTGGATTTTAAAAAATGCTGCATGTCAAACATAGAAAAACATCAAATCTTGATTATAATACTTTTTACTCTGTAGGGTCAAATGAAAAATGGGAACAGTTTAAGGAGTCTTATTTTCTTGTGATAAAATGAGATTGCACGTTAGAATGCAGAGCTGGGGCATTAAGGAGAGGCTACCAGGCTCAACTAAATCTTAGGTATATTAATATTTGTTGAGGAAAACTTAAAATATCATTACTTCTTTAGAAAAAAAAATCCTTCCTACATCAGTCAGTATAGCATTAGTAGAAAATCCCCCCAAAGGAAAAGGTTTCTGAATTCGTTACTATTCATATCATATGTTCAGAAAATATTTGTATTTAAAAATTATATGCCTGATTTAATTTAAATGTCTTTCAAATTTAAACTCATTTAAAATGTTGACTTTAAGGCGTTTGCTCCTGCTGAATTAATGTTTATTGGGATGCTCTGCATTTTCATAGTTCAGCAGCTTTGATATTATGGCTAGGATTTGATAATCATCCAGACACGTTCTTTTGGCAAGCTGGCATCATTGAGTCTGCCTCTGTGTGTTCATCCACTCCTTTTTTCAAAAGAGAAAAGGTTTGTATTGTTTAAAGTGTACTGACATCAAGAATTGTAACACTATCATTTTTTGATTTATCTACTGTGAATACCATTTTTGTAAAATAAACTAATGTTTTCTATACGTTTTTTGCTGCTTCTTTCTTGAGGTGTGACAGGGGTTAGTTTTGAAGAAATGCCTTCTGTTTCTATTCTGCATCCACTCCTACCTCTTCCGTCTGCCGCCTCACACATGCTTGCTGGATGCTTCAAAGTTTTCTGAAAGTCTCTTCTTTTCCTGTCACCATGGAGGACTGTGATTCATATGGAATATGTTGCATTTGCTTTTCTTCTTCTTTTTTTTTTTTGAGGAAGATTAGCCCCGAGGTAACTACTGCCAATCCTCCTCTCTTTGCTGAGGAAGACTGGCTCTGAGCTAACATCCGTGCCCATCTTCCTCTACTTTATATGTGGGACACCTGCCACAGCATGGCGTGCCAAGCGGTGCCATGTCCGCACCCGGGATCCGAACTGGCGAACCCCAGGCCCCCGAGAAGCGGAACGCGTGCACTTAACTGCTGCGCCACCTGGCCGGCCCCCTGCATTTTATTTTCTATTAGACTTTTCATGGTGATAATTACGTATTTACAACTAATCTATCCCTGGATGAAGCAGTCATGTTGCCTGAGGAAAGGTGAAATCCATTTGGCCGTAAACTTAATGTATGTGAGAGAATCTCTAAGGTTTAATTTCTCCAAATGTATTTAAGACATGGACATAAAAGAAACCAGGTTTGAAATACTTGGGACTTTATCTCAGTGTTCCCGAACAGACTTTTATCTGAAAATGTTCTCTGATTACATGGATGAAATAGGCATGAAGATATCATCATTACAGTTTTCTTAGTACCTACAATCAAATGGACTTCTGATGCTCTTTATTCATTCCTATATGGAATACAGTATTAAAAAGGAAGAATTAACATGTAACTAGTGTTTAGAGAAGACTTTCCAGAATCTCTGTTTAACTTTGTGTTTGAAAAGCCAGTCTATCTTCTCAAGAATTTAACTGTTCTTTCAATGAGGATCTTCCACTGCCATTCAATATGTCAGAAAGTTGCTTTACACAACTAAACCCTGTATTGATTTATCTTATCATAATGGAATGATAACTTGGTGTACTCAGCCATAGAAGACCTGGGCAGAAAGAAAAACCTGAAACACATTTTTAACATTATGATTACTGTGGTTATGAATAAGGAGAAGAAGAAAAAAAAGCTATATGCATTCATATATAATAATAATAGCTACATTTTTCTTCTTAGAACATTATTTTATAAAACTTTAAAAACAGGAGTCATGTCAGCAACATGGTGCAGTGAGTTGTTCCCTCTGTCTTTCTCCCTCTCAATTACAATGAAATAGAAATTCAGTGACCAATGGAGGATACCCACACAGCACAACAGGATGCCTGAGAGAGCCACACAGCTATACATCTGAAGGTGGAGGGACTGGAAGCAATGGAGATGGGTGAGTGCACCCCTTTGCCTCCCTGACAGCAGCACGCCAGGTCGTGGAGCCTCCCACAGCAGCCAGAATGACTGTAAGGGGAGGTAGGGGCAGCCAGGCACAGATGCAAACACTGTCCTGGCCTGCAGGAGCACCCACTGTGCCACGGCAACCCCGCCAATGGGAACACCACCCACTGCACAGTACCAGCCCATGCCTGTCCAGTCTGTCCGCCAGGCACAGAGGCACAGAGGCCCCACCCTCATGAGAGGGTGTCTGAATACTCTATCCAGTGAAACTATCCTTCAGATACAATGGAGAAATAAAAGCTTTCCCAACTAAACAAAAGTATCGTTATATACTGCCCCTCTTTCTCTCTCATCTTTTTTATCTTGAAATCTGCTTTGTCTGACATAAGTATGGCAACACCTGCTTTCTTTTGTTTGCCATTTGCTTGGAGGATTGTCTTCCACCCCTTCATTCTGAGCCTATGTTTGTCTTCAGAGCTGAGATGTGTTTCCTGGAGACAGCACATTTTTGGGTCTTGTTTTTTAATCCATCCAGCCACTCTGTGTCTTCTGATTGCAGAATTCAAGCCAATTACATTTAGAGTGATTACTGGTATATAAGGGCTTAATACTGCTGTTTTAACTCATGTTTTCCAGTTGTTCTATCTTTCCATTGTTTCTCTTCCCTTGTATTTCTGACTGCCATTTCAGTTTGGTGGTTCTGTGATGGTTTTCTCATTATTTATGATTTGTGTCTTTGCCCTGATTTTTGTTAGTGGTTACCATGAGGTTTGTATGAAAGATCTCATAGACAAGATAGTCCATTTTCTGATAGCCTCTTACCTCCATTAACCTAAGCTGGTTCCATCTCTTTCTTCTTCTCTGTCTTGGTTATTGTCACAAATTATTCTATTTTGTGTTGCGAGTTTGTGACTAGATCAAAGCGCTTATAGTTATTTTTGTGGCTTTCCTTCCCTTTATCTTTCAAGTAAAAATTAAATGTTTGCTAACCTGTTCTGATAAAGAGCTGCAATTTTCTGACTCTGTCTGTCTATTTATCTCCTTGCTGAAAGCTTTGTAAACCTTTGCCTTTTTGTTTCTGGTATGAGGGCTTCCTTCATCATTTCCTGTCAGGAAGCTCTTGTGGAGATGATCTCCTTCAGCTTTTGTTTATCTGAGAAAGCTTTTATTTCTCCATGGTATGTGAAGGATAGTTTCACCGGAGAGAGTATTCTTGTCTGAAGGTTTTTGTCTTTCAGTATTTTGAATATATTATTCTATTCTCTCCTTGCCTGTAAGGTTTCTGCCGAGAAATCCACTGAAACCCTGATAGGCATTCCTTTGTAAGTTGTTCTCTTCTGCTTTGCTGCCCTTAATATTTTTTCTTTGTCATTGACTTTTGCCAGTTTTACTAATATATGCCTTGGAGAAGGTGTTTTTGCGTTGATGTAATTAGGAGTTCTATTGGCTTGATGTACTTATAAGACCAGTTTTTTCCCCAGGTTTGGGAAGTTCTCAGCTATTATTTCTTTGAACAAGCTCTCTGCTCCTTTCTCCCTTTCTTCTCCATCTGGAATTCCTATAATCCTTATGTTACTTTTCCAAACTGATTTGGGTATTTCTTGAAGAATTTCTTCATTTTTTAAAAATCTTAGATCTCTCTTCTCTTCCACCTGAAGCATTTCTCTATTTGTATCCTCTAATTCTCTAATTCTGTCCTCCATGTCAGCTCTGGTTTTTAAGGATTCTAGATCATATTCTATCTCATTAATTCTCTTCTTCACATCCAGAATTCCTCCTTTTTTTTTCACAGCTCATTAATTTTATTCCTGAGCTCATTGAACTATCTTTCTGAGTTTTCTTGTAACTCATTGAGTTTCTTTATGACAACTGTTTTGAATTCTCTGTCATTTACATTGTAAATTTCTGTGACTGCATGATTGGTTTCTGGAGACTTGTCATTTTCCTTCTGCTCTGAATTGTTACTGTAGTTTTTCATGGTGTTTGATGACTTGATCCTTTGCTGGCATGTTTGCGGTAGCATCAGGTCGCAGATTCCACCTGCCACCACTGGAGGGGGAGCGGATTGTGTTTTCTGATTCCACACCGCATCTGCTGGAGGTTGCACGAGTAGGGTTTCTCTGCATTTGTGCAGGCTGGTTGCATTACTTGGTGAGTCACACACGCACATGCAGGCAGGGCCTCTATGCTCCGCCAGTGGGTCACTGTCATGTGAGCAGGGCTGCTGTGCTTGACAGGGTGCTGTCTGAGCTGCTGCACTAGGTGGGAGGGGTGCTTTCTTTCATGGATAGGCTGGCTCTGTGCTCACTGGCCATTGGTTAAGCTGCTGCACGATGCACCTTCACAGGATCTGAGCCACTGCCACTGGATGTGGAGCATCCCTTCAGGTGGGACCACCACAGCATGGTGGGTGCTCCTGTGTACTGGGCTACCACTCTGAAAACATTCAAGCTCAAGTCAGGCTGCCCCCACCTCCTCTTACAGTTGCCAGGCTGCTGTGTGAGGCCCCCAGACCTGGATTGCTGCTGCTCACCTAGTTTTACAGGTTCATTTCCTACAGTTCTGTTGATTTCTCACATTCCCACCCTTTTTTGAGATCCTAATATGCTAAGCAAATAAGTAGTTGATGCTTTTTGATAATGATGTTAAAACTTAGAACTTCATGTTTTGTAAGAAACATCTTGAGAAGGTATACCATTTAAAATGATTCTAACAAGTAGGTGCCAAGGAGTTTTTGTCCTGCTATCCTTTTTGTCTCTAGGAAATTGCAAGTCACACTGCCTCCTTCTAATAAGACTCCACGCATGTCAACTTAAACCATGTACAGAGTTGTTTTGTCAAAACAGAGAACTATGGAAATACAGCACTAAATTAATTCTCGTGTCTTCTGGCAACTCTCTTCATAGCAAGTTATTTTACTTCTAACGTTCTATCTTTTTAAAGGGAGAAACTATTAATATTTGATGAAAAGTAAATTTCACCACAAGTTTCCACATCAAGGAGAATATTTTCAAATATTTCCTCTTCTTCTCCCCTGGGAAATAGAAAAAAATATATGCGGAATAAAAAGAATATTGCCTAAAGACATTGTTTCTGATTTTCAATGAATCTCCTAGCATTTCGGAACATTCTGGCAAAAAAAAAAAATGCTTTCTGTTGTTTTCCTGAAAGTAAATAAGCGATAAAGTTTGAGAATAATAATGACTGCAAGAAGATTGTCCTGCCTGTGGGTGAGCTTTTCATCAACCTGCTTACTGTTTCAAAGCTGGTAACATAATTGGAGTCACAGTGGTAAAATGACCCCTATATACAATCCTCTGATCAAGGACCTGGATACAATAAATTTAGCAGCTCAATTATTTTCCTTACTTTTAATAGGAAAATAATATATCAGAATGAGCTATCATAAATACAAATAAACAGCATAGTCAAGGTGGTAAAATAACACAGATGAAAATTTTTGTTTCCAGACTGACAGAAAACTTATGTTCAACAATGGATTGAGAAAACAACGAAGTAACGCTTTCAACATGCTGAGGAAAAATAGTTGTCAATCTGAATCTAATATGAAGCAAAATGATCTTAGAAGCACATTAAAGACGTTCTTGGACAGACAAACTTTTAGAGAGTTTCTACCCACAGTCCCTCCCCAGAAAACTTACGGGATATACTTCAGCAGGAAGAGAAGTAAACTCTCAAGGAGAAAACACAGTAAGCTTATTAAAGAAGTCAGTAAATCTGAATTTTTATTGTCTGTAAAACAATCTCAGACTGATGTTCATGTGTTAATTAAAAAGTAAAATAATATTGTAGAAAACAAAAATAATTATGAAGGATGGGGTCTTTGATGGGTTTGATGGGTCTGGGTAAAATCATGCATAGAGGACGAGCAGAAATATGGAATAAATATAGATGTTGTTTGTCACAGGCAGAATGTCTAAAATGGTCCCCAAAGATGTCCCTCCTTAATCTCTGGAAACTGTGACTATGCTGAGTTATCACTCCTGTGATTGTGTCGTGTTGTATGGTAGTGTTGACCTGAAGATAGGGAGATTTTCTAGGTCGTCCCTGGTCTAATCACAGGGGCCCTTATATTCAGAGAGCTTTGTCTGGTTGGCAGTAGAAAAGGAAGTCAGAGAGATTAGAAGCACAAGGGGGATTCAGTGTGCTGTTGCTGGCTTCAAGAAGCAGGCAGCCCCAAGAGAAAGAATGTGGGCATCTCCTAGGAGCCGTGAGAAGCCTCATTGGTGGCCAGCAAGGAAATGGGGACCTAAGTTCCACAACCACAAGGAACTGAAATTGCTCAACAACCTGAATGAACTTGGAAGCAGACTCTTCCCCAGGACCTGCAAACAGGAGCCCAGCCTCATCCACATCTTGAGTTTGGCTTGTGAGACCCAAGGCAGAGAACCCAGTTGGGCTGTGCTAGACTTCTGACCTTCAGAACTGGGAGCTCCTATGTTGCATTGTCATTGCATTTGTGGTAATTTGTTATTCAGGTAGAAAATGAATGTGTTGTTAGAAACTTTTATAATTAAGTATGCTTGTTAAAATTTAAGGATATGAATAAAAAGGAAAGAAATGTTATAGCTTCCAAATTAGCTGAAGACAGACATGGAATGCAGTGAAATTTATCGACTCAAAAAAGTCTGGGAGGAAGGAAAAATTCATAAAACAAACTTAGGAGACACAAAAATATATAGAAATACAACAATAGTATGAGAATTCAAGCAAATTCTCTGAGCCTGTGACAGATTAAGTAGATATATATTAAATAATAATATAAAAGACTAAATAACATATTTAATAAGTTATATCTAATTGGTAAATATCAAATTTGTATTTTAAAAACAAAATATACCCTATTTTCACATGCCCATGTAATAATAACAAAAATAAAAATAGTACATACATTTTCTGATTATTAAACATTTAAACCAGAAATTAACAGCAGAACCAGAAAGCCAAGTACCCTAACCAATTGGATTTAAACAAAATAAAACTAAACAAACAAATAAAAAATTCCCTCTCAATCAACCCTTGGATCAACGGCAATCCAAATCAAATTACAGAATATCTAGGAAATATTATTATTGTTATATACTATATATACTACTATTTCCAAGATATTTATATATATTTATATGAAAATAAATATTTAATGCTACAAATTGCATTCTGAATATTTCTTTCGCTATATATTATATATGTTTTTAGCTATTTACATTTTATATATTTTTAATTTAAAATATAATATAAATCTTATGTTTTATGTATATTATATTCATATATAATATAATACAATTCTATTATATATGTTATTTTATATATAATATAAATATATTTATATACAATATTATATATACTATATATTATGTATATAGCTAAAGAACTATTCAGAGGACATCTTGTAGCATTAAATATTTATTGTAATAAGCAAGAAAAGTAAAAATTGATGAATTTAAACTTTAACCAACAGAAATTATAATAAAAAAATAATGTAAATGTAAAGAGAGTAGAAATAAGGACTTAATGATAACAAAAGGAAAATAATAAGTTAGAAAACAGGAAATAATGGTATAATAATTAAATCCAAGAACAGCTCTTGTTGGGGGAGGATAAAATAGACGTACTTTAACTAACTTCATAAGAAAAAGAAAGAAAATGCAAATAAGGAAAATAGGAAAAAGAAATACAGTTATTTAGGAAACCAAAAGAATCATAAGAAACTACTTCTTTTAATTTCTTAAATATTTAAATTTCTTTAAACCTATGTAAACATATTTGAAGATGTGGATAAATTGGATAACCCTAAGGAAAATATAATTTACCAAAATTGACTCCTGGAGAGAGAGAAAATATAAAGAGACCAATTACCATAGAATAAATAGAGTGGTCAAAGAGGCCCTCCTTTTACAGCTGAAGGCCCTGAGTTTTCACAGAGAGATTCTATGCTAACACTTAGAGATTTATCCAATGTTGTTTACAGTAGGAAAAAGTTTTACAGTAGAAAAAAGTAGAAAATTTTCTACATTCTATTACAAATTGAGAAATATATAAAGTATCAAAACCCAAGAAAGACTACATACACATACACACATACACACGCACACACAGCTGTTTGCTTTTTTAAAAAGTTATAAATAGATACCGGATTTTGTCAAATGAGTTTTTTGCATCTATTAAGATGATCATATGTTTTTTCTTTTCTCTTGTTAATATGGGGAGTTATATTGATTGTCTTTTAAATTTTATTGATTTATTTTATTTTTTTAAAGATTGGCACCTGAGCTAACAACTGTTGCCGATCTTCTTTTTTTTCTGCTTTTTCTCTCCAAATCCCCCCTGTGCATAGCTGTATATTGTAGTTGTGGGTCCTTCTAGTTGTGGCATGTGGGACGCTGCCACAGCGTGGCTTGATGACCAGTGCCATGTCGGCGCCCAGGATCCAATCCAGCGAAACCCTGGGCCACCACAAGGCAGAGCCGGTGAACTTAACCACTCGGCCACGGGGCCAGCCCCTATATTTTGAATTTTAAACCAATATTGCTATCCCGGGGATAAAGTCACTTGGCTATGATGTACTATGTTCACAAATTTTGCATTGATATTCATGAGGGATATTGGTCTATAGCTTTCTTTCTTTTAATGTCTGTTCCTGGATTTGATATCAGGGTATTGCTGGACTCACAGAGGGAGTTAGGAAGTATTCCCTCCTTGTCAATTTTCTGGAAGAGTTTGTATAGAATCGATATTATTTATCCCTTAAATATTTAGTAGAATTCACAAGAGAAGCCATCTGGGCCTGGAATTTTCTTTGAGGGGATGTTTTTAACTACAAATTCAATTTCTTTAACAGATATAGGTCTATCAATTATCTGTTTCATTTTGGGTGAGCTTTGATAGTTTGTGTCTTTAAAGGAATTTGTCCATCTTGTCTAAGATGTTGAGTTTATTGTTATAAAGTTGTTGATAATATTTTCTTAGTATCCTTTCAATATCTGTAGAACTTTTGGTGATTACACCTCTGTTTTATTCCTGATATTTTTAATTTGCCTTTTCTCTCTTTTTTTCTTGATTATTCTGGCTAGAGTTTTCTCAATTTTATTGATCTTCTCAAAGAACCATTGTCTTAGTGGCTGCATTACAAATGACCACAAACTTAATAGTCTAAAGCAACACAAATTCAGTATCTTGTGGTTTTTTGGGTCAGGAATCTGGGCATGGTATAGTTGGGTCATCTGCTTAAGGTCTCACCAGGCTGAGATCAAAGTGTTGGCAGGAGTTGGATCTCTTCTGAGGCTCAGGATCCTTTTCCAAGCTCACTAGTTGTTGGCAGAATTCATTTCCTTGTGGCTATATAGCTGAGGTCCCCACTTTCTTGGTACTGTTAGCCAGGGACTGCTCTCAGTTCCTAGAGGCCTTCCTTAGAATCCTGCCATATGGCCTCTTCCTTTTCCAGCATGGCCTCTTACTTCTTCAGCCAGAATGAAGGTGCCTGCTGCTGCTGCTGCTTCTTAACCCAGGATTCCTGATTTTTATCTCCCTTTTGATTAACTCAAAGACAACTGATTAGGGACCTTAGTTACGCCTCAAAATCTCTTTTGCTGTATAATAGAACATAATCACAGGAGAGATGTTCTATCATATTTTCATGTCCT
Source organism: Equus quagga (assembly GCF_021613505.1). NCBI lineage: Eukaryota > Metazoa > Chordata > Mammalia > Perissodactyla > Equidae > Equus > Equus quagga. Next base: position 6,572,114 of record NC_060267.1, on the reverse strand, counting down.
GCCCACACTCAAGCAGAGAGCTATTATGCAGACAGTATAGACTAGGGGACTGAATCTTGGTGTGCCATCTTAGGATTCTTCCTACTACAACCAATTTTTTTTTCAGTGATTTTCTCTATTGTTTTTCCTCTTTTCTATTTCACATTTCTCTAATTTTTCCTCTGATATTTATTATCTCCCTTCTTTTGCTTACTTTGAGTAAGTAATCTTACTTTGTTCTTCACAAGTTGGGAATTTAGGTCATCGATTTAAGACTTTTCTTTTTTTCTTATGTCAGCATTTAATGTTCTGAGTTTACCCTCTATGTCCTTCTTTAGTGGCATCCCACAAGTATTAATGTGTTGTGCTTTCTAATTCCCTTTTTGATTCCTTCAAAATAAATAACCCACATATTATTTAGAAGTATGTTACTTAATTTCCAAATACTTGAGGATTTCCCAGAGATCTTTCTGTTATTGATTTTTAATTTAATTCCATTTTGGTTCTGGAGAGTACTTTATATGATTTGAATTCTTTTAAATTAGTTGAATCTTTTGTATAGCCTAGGATATGATTTACATTGGTAAATATTCTGGGTGTAATTGAAAAGAACGTGCATCTGTTATTGTTGGGTGCACTGTTCTATAAATATCAATCAGGTTCACATGGTTGATCGTGTTGTTCAAGTATTCTACATTCTCATTGATTTTCTGTCTACTTGTTCTATCAGTTATTGAGAAAGAGTTATTGAAATCTCTTACTATAGTTGTAGATCTGTCTATTTATCCTTGTGTGTCTCAATTTTTGCTTCATGTATTTTGAACCTCTATTATTTTTACTTAAGAAGAACTGCTTGGAACATTTTCATTTGAAATATATTTTCTAGTTTCAGTGTCTAGACAGCAATTTTTTTCTGATCTTTTTTATTTTAGAGAGCAAAGAGCAAATTGTCTAAAAAAGATCGTCCATAATCCAGATGGAGAATGATCTATTTTCCTTCTTTGTGTACGTAAAACATAGTATATGTTGAGCCAGTAAAAGGAGATTAAAGAGTGACCTTATATGGGAGAGTGTGGAGCCACAAAATTCCAGAATCAGACATATTTCAAGGAGGAAGTGTCAAATATCGCCTGCCTCAGGCCAACTGCGATCGGAACTGTACATTGCCTTTGGATGTAGCGTGACGCAAACCACTGATGGTGTTGTGAAAGTGTGAGGGTGGAATCCAGTAGAGATTCTCCTGCAGAGCGAGTGAGGGGCAGAAAATGGTGACAGCTAATACACAGGATTTCTGTGAAGAATCAGAGATCTTATGCCAAGTAACGTAGCTATTGCTGTCTTAGTCATGTCTTATAAATATCCATTGGGTTACCACTTCTTAATGTGCAGAGATACATTCTTTCTTGAATAAAGCATAGGGAGGAATTGCTCACAATTGCTCCTTGTATAGGAAACATGGGCCACAGAGCAGATAACATCCTCAACATTTCACAGGGAGAAAGAAACATTACTCAACTGTCTACTTCTTAGATAAGACCTCTAAATAGGAGGAAAGAATATCATTGGATTTCATCTGAAACTATTTAGAGGCTCAGCAGTTTTTTTTAGGAGAAATGTGTGTGGGATTTTGGAAATGTGCTCAAGAGAATTATTGCTCTGCAAGAAATTCCCAGTTTGAAATGAGGGAGACCATGGTTTATGCACAAACTATGTACTGATTGGTTTAAATTAGATATATACAAGCTGACTAAAAATAATGTTTAGTATTTGTTGTTAGATTAACTTCAATTCTTTGCTTAGGAATTGGCACAGTCCCTTGTCAGCTATAATTAAAAGAAAAGTTCTCTGTCCTGTTCAGTCATATTTCTTTCATTGTTTAAGTCTAGCACTTTTTGCTTACCCTAGTCTGCTGTGTCATACTGTTCATCCTTATGTTACAGCTTTTTAACCACAAATGCAGGTTATTTATGTGGTCTCCTGGCCACCTCATTTTCTCTTATGACCTCAGTTGCAATCTATATGTGAGAACTCCCAAATCTGTATCTTTAGCCCAGACTTTTTTCTTTGAATCATACTGAAATATTCACCTTCTTACTTTATATCTCCATTTTGTCCTTGAGAACCCTCAGATTCAACATATCTGAGACTAATCTCGTCTTCCCTTGAAACATTCTCTTCTATATTTGGCCTCCCAGTGAGGGTACCACCCAGTGGCCCATATGGGAGTCATGTGGCCATTCTTTTAACTCCTCCCAATCCACTATTCCTTAATGAAATAAATCACCAAGTAGTGTTGACTCTAAATCCATGTAATTCTGTTAGTTTGAGGCCTCCATATTCTTTCAAGTGGACTATCTATCAAGATGTTATTTAACTCTCTCACAATTGCCTCTACCTGCCAACCTCCTTTTCCCCATCCATTTTTTACATAATGTATTGATGACTAGTCTTTCAAGAATTGGAACTTTCAACTGGCCTCAGTTGTGGTGCATTGTGTAGGGCAGTGTTATTCATCAGAACGTGGTTACAACGGAAATGTTGGAGTAATGGAGAGCGTTTCATGCTCATCAAAGGATCTTGGGTTAAAAAGAGATTGAACCTAGAAGAAAATGTTATTAACAATTCTACCCACGATTTCGTGATGTTTTTTCATTGAGAAGTGTTTTTGGAGGTGCAAAGAAGAAATGATTAATACAAAAAAGATTTGCCGTTATTTGTTTATTTTCAACGGTATAATACTCTGCTTTTTCTTGAAGATTTGGCATGAATTCCAATGTCTTCCCTGAGCTTTGGACGTTAGGTTTGAATTGGATGCACAAGCATATTTTGAGTGAGTTGCAGAAGCAGGAGTGGATTGACGTAAGACAGAAGCATGATCTGTGTTTTGGTTGGCCACAGAGGGAGTAGTGGGTTGATGTCAATCCGAGAAGTGAGTTCCCTGCCATGGGTTTGCTGGGCTGCTGACTTTCAAAGCAGCAACACTTGCTGACTGGTTGGCTTTTAGAGGCATGTTCACTGAAGTGAGTTATTACTGATCAATTAGATAGGTTTAAAACTTGTTCTGGGTTTACTTGTTTCCTTGATTGTAATTGATTAATTGCAAAGGTTGATAACAACCACTTCTGTGGTTATCTGTTACCATGGCTGTAAGACCATAATTTTTACTGTTAAGTGTGGGGACTTTTTATTCTCACTTATCAAAGCATTTTCCCATATTCTTTGTTTAATTGCTTATTTAATTATCTGTCTTCCTTACTAGTCAAACTCTCAATTCAAGAACTGTTTCTCTCTTGTTGGTTTATCTTGGCATCCAGCACAATGCCTGGCATACCATAGTTGTTTAATGATTATTTGCTGAGTGAATACATGAAAATGGTTTGTATCATATTTTCTCAAACTTGTCACTATTGACATTCTGGTCCAAATAATTCTTTGTTTGGGGAGCTGTCCTTTGCATTGTAGGATGTTTAGCCTATGCCTGACCTCTACTCACCAGATGCCAGAGACACTCCCTCTGTTGTGACAACCAAAGTTGTCTCTAGATATTGCCAAAGATCCCCCTGGGGGACAAAATCACAACAGGCTGAAAATCACTGGGCTATATGATAAAATCCTTGGACTTTAAGAGATTGAAATATGGAATTAGAGATTTTCTTGTTCTGTTTAACCTCTGATTTCACTTTAATATATCGGCATCAATTTTGTTTGTAGAAAGATCCAGGGTTTAGTAAAACTAAAGCGAGGATAAATTTAATATGCTCATATGATCCTTGTCACAAAATTTGGGACATTTGTTTTCAGAGTGGAAACCAGCCCCTTTGTTAGATATTTACAGAGAGGAAATGTGCTTTTTCAGTACCTGGTACCTGTGGTCTGCTGTGCTTTAAACATAGCTCCCTTATTCACGATCCCCACGTGCGTAGATATTTAGGAAATTATTAGTATCCCTATTTTAACAGGTGAGAAAACTGAGGCTCAGTTGTTCTTAAAGGGCTTGTCCAAGGTCACACAACCAGTAAGTGACAGGGCTATTCCTCTAAATCGAGGTTTATCCGTCCAGCAAACGTGTGTCCTTTCCACTTCACATCTACAGGGGTTGCTGCAGGGAATGGTGGAGACAGGGCATTGTTTCCCTGAGGAAATGATGGGTTGGAGCAAAATCTGACCTCCCAGCAGGTTCCCAGGGGAGGCTCATCTCTTGGGCGCTCTGCATTCTGTTCCTGGGAAAGAGGCAAACACCTTGTTAAACGGATTCCAGTCCCAGCTGCCACCCATCTGCACAACCTTGAGCAAAGGGCTGAGCACCCTCCAACTTGCCCCACACACTAAATGGCAGTATTACATTGCTAGAGAACAGATACTAGAAGAAATCTGGATAGCAATATTATTCAGCATATTGACGTTAAATAAAAGTTTTTGCTTATTAAATTGATTCTTTTTAGTTAAGAAATAGCTAAAATAACTGCTACTCTGGTGAACAAAATGATGTGCTGTAATGTAATACAGATTTTTAAATTTCTATCAATTCTGATTGAAAATGATGTACACCTAGGAGAAAACGTTGTTAACAATTTTATCTATGATTTTGTGAGGGGGTTTTCCCCTGCGAGGATTGTTTTGAGAGGTTAAGGAGAAACGATTAATATAAAAAACTTCTTCAGTTATGTGTGTATTACCCAAAGATGGAATACTGCGATTTTGCTTGAAGACCTGTCCCGAATCCCAATAGCTTCCCTGAGCTTTGGTGCCCCATTTTTTAGTATAATTGACTGCTATGGAGAAATTATTCACTGTTTCTTGCTTTGATAGCTATTGCTTCTATGTGAGATTCGATTACAAACTCAACTAAAGGGAAACAAGTACAAATTTATTAATAACAGATATTCTGATGAAAGTTTTAATTTGTTGAGGGTGCAGGTAAAATGCTTCAAGCTGCAATGAAGTAAAGCATTCTAAAAATATTGTCCCCTGTCATTGGCATCACCAGGGAAATATGCAAAGAGCACTATTCGTTTAAATAAATTACAGTTATAGGACAATGCACAAGCTTCCACTCCCGTGTTGTTTATCTCACAGATTATTTTCTTTCTGTGTGAGAACTTCTCTGTTAGGAAAAAAAACAAACAAAAATTGTGAAAAGTAATAGGCTGCGAGCATATTTGTCTAATGACTAATGAAAATAAAGAATAGTCACACCCAGTATTTGTTGAGCATTTCATAACTCACAAAGTACTTCCCACACGCATTCTCACATTTTATCCTCACAACAGCCCTATGCAGCAGGAGGGTTTTATGTGAAATGACCTATTTTTATGCAGAATTATCAGTCTTATTTTTCATTAGCTTTTTAACTGAGACAGAGAATTGACATAGTCGGAGAATCTGAGACTCAAGATGAGCACTTCTGACCCCCTGTTTTCATAGCTGTACTTGCAGAGGAAAAGGCTCAGAGTTCATACATTATCACAGCAGCCAAAGTTGTTTATAGGATGCTGTGTGCCAGGCACTGTGGTGGTGCCATAGAGAGATTTAATATCTTTTAATTCTCACAGTCACCCTGCAAGGCAGACATTATTATTTCCATTTACAACTGTGGAAATTAAAACTCAATGACACACTTAGATCATGAAACTTATAAATGACAGAGCACAAATTTAACTCCAGCTCTGTCTCTAAAGCTTGTTCTTTCCATTGTTTTCTGAGCTCTCTTACCTACTATTAGCTATTACTATTAATGCTATTGTCTTCTGCTTAATTTTTTCTTAATCTTTTAGCCTTTTGATGGTAACTACTTCTTATGTGCCCTTTTTAATTATCTTACTCTTTCAATAATTTTTCTTTCTCTAATTTTAATTTTTAAAATTTTGCTTTTTGTCCAAAAGAGGAGGCAGGAAGCATGATGGTGAAAGTGACAATGACAATTGGATATCTATACATCCCTTTTAATATTGTTGTAAAACTCATCTTTTTTTTTTTTTAAAGATTTTATTTTTTCCTTTTTCTCCCCAAAGCCCCCCAGTACATAGTTGTATATTCTTCGTTGTGGGTCCTTCTAGTTGTGGCATGTGGGACGCTGCCTCAGCGTGGTCTGATGAGCAGTGCCATGTCCGCGCCCAGGATTCGAACCAACGAAACACTGGGCCGCCTGCAGCGGAGCGCGCGAACTTAACCACTCGGCCACGGGGCCAGCCCCAAAACTCATCTTTTTTATAAAAAGAATCCCTTATCTAGACTTCCTAGAATATCTATAGGTTTAAAAGAGTTCCCAGGGCAATAAGAGCTCTCCCCATGCAAGTTGCATATTAGACTTAGTACAAAGGCGAACTCCAGCCAAGAGCTTAAGCTATGATGATAATGCTTCTAATTTTATGTTGCATACGTCTGTGAGAGACTTAGGTGAATAAATGTTCATGCTCTCAGTGAGACCTGGCCCACCACTGCACATGCTGACTGATTTCATTTCTCACCCAGCTCTGTGCAACAGCACTTCTCCCATCTACCTCCTGAATACGTACGTCCTTGGATTCAAGTTGAGACTGCCCCATTCATTTCCTGACTTCACTTTCTCTATTGTTAGTTCATTAGCATTTTCTGCCCCTAAGTTACTACTGCAGATGACTTGATCCAGAAAATTTGCAGTATCTCCTCTTTCCACATACAACCTGGATCCGAGACGTCAAATAGGTGGCACACAGGATGCCACGCCCTCATCCTGTGCCCAAAGCGCACACTGCTTTGGGATCCCTGCACTCTTTCCAGCTGACCTCAGACCCAACCTGTCTATCTGACTCAACACAGCATTCAAGGAAGCCACTCTAAACTGCGTGGACATGGCACATGAAATAATTCCTGTTTGCCAAGCCAGACCCAGATTATGCCGTATTTTGAATAACATGGACTTGACCTGCCAAACTTGGGCTGAGCTTTCAAACCTGAAGCTTAATACCAACATGAGTGGCTGGACATTCTCTTTTGGGGCACCACTGGAGAACAATCACACAGCTTTCCAGCTTGTACATTAGTACTTTGTTGCTTTTGAATCCACATACATTCCCTGGTACATTATATATAATTTACTTTGCACTTATAGCTGTCCTATTGTATGTATGATGTGTGCTTAGGTTTCTGGTTGCCTTTGATGATCTTTTAATCTTTATTTGCTATAAATAAAGATTATATCCACAGTGGAGATATGCCTGGAGGACTTGTAAGCTGGAGTTAACAGTTGAAATGACCAGCTTTACCTGGAACTGATGAAGAATAAGAAGATTGTTCTTGAGTGGGCCATTCATACAGGGACAAGTGTGTTTTATAGGATAACTCTTTTCCTATAACTTATAAACAGAATCTGAGAGTGTTGAATTGTGACACGGGAAACACTCAAGTTAGAAATTTTACTTTTACTTCTGCTCTTTGAACTGTTACAAATCATACAAGAAAAACAATACATGAGATGTATTGACCATAAGTAGCAGGAGCTCTAATAAGAGCTTGCATACATTATCTTATTTAATTCTCATAAATGCAATAAGATACTTAACTACCATTTTACAAATGAGGTGGGGGTCTCAGAGAGGTTAAATAAATTGCCCAAGAACCCAGAACCAGCAGCTCAGATCATGATTTTGTGTTTCTTTTCCCCCAAGAATATGCTCTTGCCCCCTCCGCTAACTTGTCTCTCATGTAGCAATCCTCTCCACGTCTGCTGTCTGCCTTATAATGGATAGCCAGGTCAAGGTCGAAAACATTTTGTCTATTGCGTATTCTTGCCGTGGCTGTCCCAGAGTCCTTTTGTCCTCGTCATTAGACAGAACTGAGGCAGCAAGAGGCTTTCAAATTTCAGGGGTAGCTCTTGACTCTCTGAAGATCTCTTGAGATTCTGTTTCCTGGGCATTGAAAAAGATGCTTCCCTTCATCTCTCAACAATTGTTGACAAATTCAAAACTGCTTTATCTGCTCTGCGTGGGCAAATTCAGGCTTCATCTTCTAGTTCCTTCTGATTTGACTGGGACTTTCATTGGAAAAATTATATTTGCTAAGTAACCCAGGCAACACTAGAAATGGGCCACACAAGATCCTATAAAATTTAAACCTTATTATGAATCTCATCTTGCCTTCACAAAATTCCGGATGAAGGCCTCAGGGGAGGATAGTCTGGGTTTGGCAGTCCGTTTTGGTAATGAGTGTGTATTCTATTCCGGTACACAATAATCACATTGGAAAGTAAAATTAGTACTTAAAATATTTTTTTGTTTCATTACTTTGTTTTAATCAAATTAACTAATGTTTTACAGTTAAAATATAATTTGTAAGCTCAATGATGTGACTTGGAGGAAAACACAGTTTTGGGTACCAGAAGCATCTTAGTCATTGAAAAAACTCTGACTAAAACTGCAATTGGAGAGTCCAAAATAACAAACATTTTGAAATATAATTGTCCATGAACAAGTGGAAGAACAGTGAGAATATATTCCCAATATGGTCTAAGATACCATAATATATTTTTCAAATTTAATAATTGAACCAACACGCATATACAAGAATATTTATTTTCACTACACGAATGTAAAAAATATTTTTACTAACTATGACTTTGCGAGTTAATTTGAAGTACTATACGTGTTAGCAGTGGCTTAATTGCACTATCATTTGAAAATATACCAATTGTATGTAACTTCTTGCCAATTTTTACCTTGTATTTTTTTTTTTTAAGATTGGCACCTGAGCTAACAACTGTTGCCAATCTTCTTTTTTTATTTTCCTGCTTTTTTCTCCCCAAACCTCCCCAGTACATAGTTGTATATTTCAGTTGTGGATCCTTCTAGTTGTGGCATGTGGGACGCTGCCTCAACATGGCCTAATGAGTGGTGCCATGTCTGCGCCCAGCATCCAAACTCTGGGCCCCCGAAGCGGAGCGCGCAAACTTAACCACTCGGCCACAGGGCTGGCTCATTTACCTTGTATTTTAAAGGATTAAAAATACATCATTTAATGTGGGTCTCGGAACAGTGTGTGGAGTAGAATATCATTTGCATTTTATAGTGCATTAAGTTTTCTTTGTCATAATGCTCCCACAGTATTTTTAAGCCAAGTTTTATAATATGCGCATTCAGCTTTTTTCCTGAAAAGGGTTTTTATTCCAAAATATCAAAACTAAATAAGTAGAAGAAAGAAAATTCATAGAAAACCAAGAAAAGCAAGAATGAAATTAGCCTTCTCTTAGGATCCTTGGGACCCACATTTTATTTTAAAATCTTTATTCATTATAATCTATTTGATGGGTCATCTTGTATGACATGGAAACCCAAAAAGACAGGATCCATCTCTTCATCATCTTTGTCTTAAGGTCTAGATAAATTTTATCAAATAAATATTTTATTATTTCTTTCATTTTTTTCATCCCAAAGAAATGGAAGGAGGAGAGACATTCTAAAAAGGTGATAATTGTAATTATCAAATGTCAGAGCAGGCAAATAGGAACAGAAATGCATTTGGGGAATTTGACGTAATTTTATTTTTGGTGGTTTTATTTCCTGTGAGTCTTCTGCCTTCCAGTTCTTTACTAAATATTGGAATTTTTGTATCAAAATCTTTTCCTTTGAGTTTCTCAGTCTCAAACTTGACTAAGTAAAGAGGTAATAGTTTGGATTTGGGGAGACCAATAAATAATACTTTTCTACCTACCTTGTCCTCAGAAGTAATTGAGAGATAGTACCAGAGTCAGATATATGGGAACAAAATATTAGTTTCATAATCGACGTCTTAGAGCAGAGGATGTGCCTCAGATGTGTAGCCCCGGTGGGCTTAAATGAGACAGACTCACCCAAGCACAGGTGTCTCCCACAAGGGCAGACAGCATCTGCACGGCGCAGAGCAGTCCAGAGGGCATCCTATCAGAGGCGGGGGTCATATCCAAAACAGACAGTTCCCAGGAGCAGTGAGCCAAGCAATTTATATTCCTCTTCCTTTCAGAAAAAGATAGCCAAAGCGTGGGGAACAGCCAGGAGCATAACACTCACTACATAGAAAGGCAACGTCAGAGGAATGTAATCATCTATATCCAGATATAACTGGACATAATGCAGCTCTAAAACCATCTGCTGAAGGTGAGAAACCTAACCTGACTAATTCTAGGTAACACTGTCAATTCTAGTTTAATATTTAGTTTCTTAGCCCAGTGCCTCTTCATCCCTACCTGTGCCTTGCATTCCTCTTCTTTGCCACTTGTACTTGGGGTACTCTAATGCCCTTGGGGGCTGTGTACTTTTCTGGTATCGGTAGACCATCTCTCATGAGTTCCTGCTGGCTTCAACTACAACTGAGGAGTGGCACAAACTCTCAGGAAAAATTGCCCACAACTTAAAAATAGGCAAAAGGAATTCTCGGGTGTCATCAGTAGAGTGGTAGGCATTGTTATGGTGTGCACCTTGAATTCTTTTCTATTGACTAGCCTAGTTTACAACTCTGAGAAGGTAACTTGTAGGAAATGGACAGTAATGCAAATGATTCTTGTCTATAACAATGCAAACCAATTTTGTCCAATAGAAACGTAGTTGATTTCTGCCCTATAGAAAAGATAACTCCAATCATTGCATTTTGTGGTCCTACAGGATAATAATCAATCTTGCATCTATTAGCAATTTCAGTTCAGCATTCCTGACTGCCTGTGATGTTACTCTTCTTCAAATTCTCTCCAAACATCTTAACATCTTACCAGTTTCCTCCTTCATTAGTAAGTTGAATAAAACTTTAACACATGTTCTTTTCAGATTTGCATGAGACTCATGACTTTATATTTTAAAAACTTATACTTCAGCAGCCTTATGTGGTCTTGGGGATATGACTCTGTTTTTGCTACATCCCATGTTGGGGTCCATAGCTTTTCTAGCTGGTCCTCTGCTCTCCTGGTCCTCTGCTTTCCTGCAAGGCATGGTGATGGCTCCAGGGTTGGGATGAGGCAGGAACACTCAGTGTTTTTCCTTGCTTTCATCCCTTCTGTCTTGCTGATTCTGCTCGTACTCTTAGACTGACTCAAATACACCATCTGTTCCTAGCTTGACTGTCCAGCCTTAAGTCTCTGCTTTGGGGTTCCCTATTCCTCATCGTGAAGACTGACTGCCTGGGCTCCTTCTATAAAAGTCCTCGGCTACTTCTTTGCCCCTTGGGGGTTGAAGAACTTTTTAAAATCTCCTCTGTGTTCGTAGGGAGTCAAGCACAGTGGGCTATTAAAGATTCTTTTGCTTGAACATACTGCAGTGTCATATATACTCTACGCTTCCACCCTGGGCATGTCTAGTGACACTCTATAAAGACATTTCTTCCAAAATTCCAAGCTGGAAATGGGATACAACCTCTTCCACTTTTGGATTTCCTAATATACCTAACTAAGAGTTTCTATTTCCTCCTCCCTGTAGTTTCAAACTTAAAAATGTGGTGGGCAAAAAGGAGGGCCCCCTACTAAGATCTAGCTTCCTTCATCTTGTCTCCAAACCCTCTCTAAATTCTTCCCCACCGTGTAGAAAGGGTCCTTATTAGGTGGGAAGACTCTCCTTCTGTCCTACGGTCAGAATCCTTTTCCACTCTGTGATCCAAGGCATGAAAAGCTCTATTCCCTGTATCACCAGGCTTTGCTCCTAAAATGCAAACTCAGGTTTTAGAATACCTAAAATCCTTTCCTTTTTCAAGATCCTAACATTTGTAAATCAAATATTCTTTGGATTTTATACTACTTATCTGCTGTGGCCTGAACTCTATTTTAAAGTTCAAAGCTGAACAATGACTGTTTTATTTCAGGGTGGATTTGCACCTCCCGTCTCCTTTCCTCCCCTTATTCCTTCCCACACCCTCACAGAGCAACGAATGATGCTTTCTACAGTGCAGGGAGAGCTGCTGGGCAACTTGGAAGAGCTGGGAATTGCTGAGAGTGAAAAGTACATCAGTTGATATTTTCAAGTACTTCTGCCTCCAGCATTACTTTTCAAGATAAGAGGTAGCATTGATGCACTTCCTTCTAATAGTTGCTTTAACTGCATCTCAAGAAACATCATTTTGAGCTTCACATGAGGAGTTGTACAAAAGCTCTGTTAATATGTGTCAGATAAGAAAATGATCTATTAAAGCCTCCTTCTCTGCTCCCCCATCCCTCTTCGCATTTTCATCCCGGTGTCTGAGGGTATTAATGTTCTTATTGCAAATAATAAATTGAACTCTTTCAGAGGATAAACTTTAAAAATAATCATATCTTAAGATGTCTAACTAAATGAAAAGTATAAATTCTTCTAAATGAGGCTGCACTCTCCAAGTGTTTCTTGTTAAGAAATCACAGAAGGGCTTGTCTTTTAGAAGTGTTAGATATTTTCATACATTTTATGAAATAGCATAAGCCAATAGGTATCAACTTTTCTCCACCGCAAAGTGCAACAGACCTGACATTTACCCATTCGTAGCAATTGCTTTAGGATAGTGATATCCATGAAAAGGAAAAATGAGGCAGAGCAGAATTTCTGGGGAACCGTAGAAAGGGAGACAATATTAGAGATCTTGTGTAGTTTGACAATGACTCTGGAACATTTCTGAAACTCCTCCCACACACTCCCACTGAAGGAAGAGTCCACCCTCCCAAGATATGCAATTTCAAGGGAGTGTTTTCAATCCTTCATCTTGTGCATGTAGTGCTAAGCAAAACATTAAAAGCTGCAGGCTTTTAGAAAATTTAATTAAAAGCATGCAAACATTAAAAAAAAAACCTATTTTCTTCTTTTCCCCTGATGTTTGAAATTCTCAGCAGAATCTTTCCTGAAGCATTTAAATAAGCATCCAGCATTATGAGAGTTCCTCATTTGGGGAGGTTTTAATAACTCTGAAACACGGAACAAACCAGAGTGAAGATATATTTACTAATGTATTGCTATTAATTTTGTTTCCCTTTCTCCTCCTCTTCACTTTCTTCTATGTTTTTTCCCCCTGTAGCTAGTGTCTTAAGGAGGTACCATTCTGACTTAAGACTATTTTAATAAAATGTACTTTTAATTTTTTTGCAAAGCAGGGAAATGCTTTCAGAGACCAGGCAGATAATATTTACTCAAGTCATAGAACAGTAGAAAATGAATTTAGATAAGTAAGAACATTCAGATTAAAATAAAAAGCCACACTGTTCGGATCAAACGGAACAAGTGTACAAGGGCATCAATTTCACGCTCATTACTGCATGCACTCGAAAGAGAAAATCCAGTGCTCCCGCATGTTGCCACTGCCAGCACAACTCTGACTTCTGTCATATCCCTCTCTCCTGGTGATTCCAGTGCTATTTCTTAAAACTCAGCCTTGTGTTTATTTGGTTCAAACGTCCCTTGAGCTTTGGACTGTGAGTATTTTGGCTCAGCTCCATCTGTCTAGGTCCTTGCAATAGAGGACTAATTTCTGCAATATAAGCTTTCCTTTATCATACCTCTCTATATTCCATCCGGTTATTAATCAAACCCCGGAAAGTCTCCTTTCTTATTGCAATATTATTTAAAACTTTCTTCTCCTCTCTCTGTTTCTTAACTATTCCGTCAGCTTCGTCGTTGAGCGTCAGTCCTCCTTTGATGGCAGCTGTTAGCGGACCTTCAGTTCATCCCTAATGAGCACTCAGAGAGTGAATGGATTTGCTGCTTCAGGATTTCAGTGAAAGCTTGGCGTGGCTGAACGTCCCCTTCAAGTGCTGCTCATTCCTGTCCCCTCGTCTTCAAAACTCTTGGCCTTGTTAGAGGGCTGCTCTAACTCGGGGAAAAAAATTGAAGTGGTTGTTATGAAGGAAGGAAAAGATTTTATTGTGGATTACCTATTGACACTTTCTTTTTCAAACTTTTCCTTTTGGAATTTTCTCACAAGGAATTATTTCATTTACTGTGTTGCTTTCTGACTGACTGGCTACCTTCAATTCTAGATGCCTCCTTGGATCAATGGAGAAATTTCTTTTTTAAGAAATTGAATTTTAGCTCATTCTGAGTAGGCTTCTCTTTTTAGAACCACATGCTAGAGATCTAAAAGGGTTGAACTTTTTCATAACTCCTCTTTCAGCATCACCAACCGGTGAGAAAAGGGGTTTACTCAGAGAGTTCTTGTTTGAATTCTGTTTCTGGTTGAATGATTTTTTTGTCAATTTTTTTTTATTGAGGTAACATTGGTTTAAAACATTATATAAATTTCAGGTGTACATTATTATAATTCGATTTCTGTGTAGATTACATCATGTTCACCACCGAAAGACCAATTATAATCCATCACCACACACATGTCTAATCACCCCTTTCACCTTCCCTTCCTCCCCTCTTCTCCCTCTGGTAGCCACCAATCCAATCTCTGTTTCTATATGTTTGTTGTTATTTTTATCTTCTACTTATGAGTGTGATCATACAGTATTTGACTTTCTCCCTCTGACTTATTTCACTTAGCATAATACACTCAAGATCCATCCATGTTGTCACAAATGGCAAGATTTCACCCTTTTTTATGGCCGAGTAGAATTCCACTGTGTATGTATACCACATCTTCTTTATCCATTCATCTCTTGGTGGGTTACCTACGTTGCTTCCAAATCTTAGCTGTTGTGGATAATGCTGCAATGAACATAAGGGTGCATGTATCTTTACACATTCGTGCTTTCATGTTTTTTGGATAGATACCCAGCAGTGGGATAGCTGGATTCTATGGTAGTTCTAGTCTTAATTTTTTGAGGAATCTCCATACCGTTTTCCATAGTGGCTGCATCAGTTTGCACTCCCACCAGCAGTAATGAGGGTTCCCTTTTCTCCACATCCTCTCCAATACTTGTTATTTCTAGTCTTGTTAATAATAGCCATTCTGATGGGCATGAGGTGATATCTGATTATAGTTTTTATTTGCATTTCCCTAATAATTAGTGATGTTGAACATCTTTCCATGTGCCATCTGTATATCTCCTTTGGAAAAATGTCTGTTCAGGTGTTTTGCCGATTTTTTAATTGCATTGTTAGTTTTTTTGTTGTTGAGATGTATGAGTTCTTTATACATTTTGGATATTAACCCCTTATCAGATATATGGTTTGCAAATATCTTCTCCCAATTGTTATGTTGTCTTTTTGTTTTGTTGATAATTTCCTTTGCTGTTCAGAAGCTTTTTAGTTTGATGTAGTCCTATTTGTTTATTTTTTCTATTGTTTCCCTTGCAGACATGTTATTTGGAAATATGGTGCTAAGACTGATGTCTAAGAGTGAACTGCCTATGTTTTCCTCTAGAAGTTTTATGGTTCCAAGTCTTACATTCAAGTCTTTAATCCATTTGGAGTTAACTTTTGTGCATGGTGCAAGATAATGGTCTACTTTCATTCTTTTGCATGTGGCTGTCCAATTTTCCCAACACTCATCTATTGAAGAGGCTTTCCTCTCTCCATTGTATGTTCTTGGCTCCCTTGTCAAAAATTTGCTGTCCGTAGATGTGTGGGTTTTTTTCCAGCCTCTTGATTCTGTTCCATTAATCTGTGCATTTCTTTTTTTTGCAAGTGCCATGCTGTTTTGATTACTATAGCTTTGTAGTATACTCTGAAAACAGGGAGTGTGATACCTCCAGGTGGCTATTTGGGGTCTTTTTGTTATTCCATGTAAATTTTAGGGTTCTTTGTTCTATTTCTGTGAAAAATGTCATTGGAACTTTGATAGGGATTGTATTGAATCTGTAGATTGCTTTAGGAAGTATGGACATTTTAAGTATGCTAACACTTACAATCCAAGAGCTCAGAATATCTTTCCATTTCTTTGTGTCTTCTTTAATTTTATTTCAATGTTTTATAGTTTTCAGTGTACAAGTCTTTCATCTCTTCGGTTAAATTTATTCCTAGGAATTTTATTCTTTTTGTTTCGCTGGTAAATGGGACTGTATTCTTAATTTCTCTCTGCTACTTCGTTGTTAGTGTATAGAAATGCACCTGATTTTTTTGTGTGAGTGTGTGAGGAAGGTTGGCCCTGAGCTGACATCTGTTGCCAATCTTCCTCTTTTTGCTTGAGGAAGACTGTGACTGAGCTAACACCTGTGCCCATCTTCCTCTACTTTATGTGGGATGCTGCCACAAGGTGGCTTGATGAGTGTTCTAGGCCTGTGCCCAGGATCTGAACCTGTGAATCCCAGGCTGCCGAAGCAGAGTGAGTGAACTTAACCACTACACCACTGGGCCAGCTCCAAACTGCAAGTGATTTTTGCATGTTGATTTTGTATCCTGCAACTTGACTGTATTCATTTATTATTTCTAAAAGATTTTTGTTAGATTATTTAGGATTTTCTGTGTATAAAATGTCATTTTCTGTATATAAAGTGACAGTTTTACTTCTGCCTTTCCAGTTTGGATTAGTTTTATTTCTTCTTCTTGTATGATTGCTCTGGCTAGGGCTTCCAATACTATGTTAAATAAGAGTGGCAAAAGTGGGCATCCTTTCCTGGTTTCTCTTCTTAGAGGGATAGCTTTCAGTTTTTCTCCATTGAGAATGATATTCGCTGTGGGTTGTTCATGTATGACTTTTATTATATTGAGGTACTTTCCTTCTATATCCATTTTATTCAGAGTTTTTCTCATAAATGGATGTTGTATCTTGCCAAATTCTTTCTCTGCATCTATTGAGATGATCATGTGAATTTTATTCTCAATTTTGTTGATGTGGTGTATCACATTGATTGATTTGTGGATATTGAACCATCCCTGCATCCCTGAAATAAATTCCACTTGATCATGGTGTATGACCTTTTTAATGTATTGTTGTATTCAATTTGCTAGTATTTTGTTGAGGATGTTCTTCAGTGATATTGGCCTGTAATTTGTGTGGATGTGTTTTGTCCTTGTCTGGTTCTGGTATCAGGGTGACATTGGCTTCATAGAATGAGTTAGGAAGGCTCCCCTCCTCTTCAATTTTTTGGAAGAGTTTGAAAAGGATAGGTATTAAGTCTTCTTTGAATGTTTGGTAGAATTCACCAGGGAAGCCATCTGGTCCTGGACTTTTATTTTTTGGGAGGTTTTGATTACTCTTTCAATCTCCTTACTGGTGATTGGTCTATTCAAATTCTCTATTTCTTCTTGATTCAGTTTTAGAAGGTTGTATGATTCTAAGAATGTATCCATTTCTTCTAGATTATCCAATTTGTTGGTGTATAGCTTTTCGTAGCATTCTCTTATAATCTTTTGTATTTCTGAGGTATCCATTGTAATTTCTGCTCTTTCATTTTTGATTTTATTTGAGACGTCTCTCTTTTATTCTTGGTGAGTCTAGTTAAAGGTTTGTCAATTTTGTTTCTCTTTTCAAAGAACCAGCTCTTGGTTTCATTGATTTTTTTCTATTGTTTTTTTAGTCTCTGTTTCATTTACTTCTGCTCTGATTTTTTTTTTATTTCCTTCCTTCTACTGATTTTGGCCTTTGCTTGTTCTTCTTTTTCCAGTTCCTTTAGGTGCACCGTTAGATTGTTTACTTGAGATTTTTCTTGTTTGTTGAGGTAGGCCTGTATTGCTATAAACTTCCCTCTTAGAACCGCTTTTGCTGTATCCCATAAATTTTGGCATGTTGTATTTTCGTTTTTGTTTGTCTTCAGGTATTTTTTTATTTCTCCTTTGATTTCTTCATTGACCCAATCATTTTTCGGTAGCATTTTGTTTAATCTCCACATATTTGTGGCTTTTCTTCCTGTAGTTGATTTCTAGTTTCATATCACTGTGGCCAGAAAAGGTGCTTGGTATTATTTCAAACTTCTTAAATTTATTGAGACTTGTTTTGTGGCCTAATATATGATCTATCCTGGAGAGTGTTCTATGCGCATTTGAAAAAAACGTATATTCTGTGGTTTTTGGATGGAATGTTCTGCGTATATCTACTAAGTTCATCTGGTCTAGTGTTTCGTTTAAGGCCAATGGTTCCTTATTGATCTTCTGTTTGGATGATCTATCCATTGGTGTAAGTGGAGTATTAAAGTCCCCTACTATTATTGTATTACTGTCTATTTCTCCTTTTATGTCTGTTAATAATTGCTTTATATATTTAGGTGCTCCTATGTTGGGTGCATAGATATTTAAAAGTGTTATATTCTCTTGTTGGATTGTTGCCTTTATCATTATGTAGTGCCCTTCTTTGTCTCTTTTTACAGCTTTTTTTTTCACTTTTTATTAAGATTATAATAGTTTACAACCTTGTCAAATTTCAGTTGTACATTATTGTCAGTCATGTTGTAGGTGCACCACTTCACCCTTTGTGCCCACCCCCCCGAACCCCCCTTTCCCCTGGTAACCACCAATCAGTTCTCTTTGTCTCTATGTTTAACTTCCACCTATGAGTGGAGTCATACAGAGTTCGTCATTCTCTATCTGGCTTATTTCACTTAACATAATACCCTCAAGGTCCATCCATGTTGTTGTGAATGGGACGATTTTATCCTTTTTTATGGCTGAGTAGTATTCTATTGTATATATACACAATATCTTCTTTATCCAACCATCAGTTGATGAGCACTTAGGTTGCTTCCACGTCTTGGCTATTGTAAATAATGCTGCAATGAACATAGGGGTGCATGGGACTTTTAGAATTGCTAATTTCAAGTTCTTTGGATAGACACCCAGTAGTGGGGTGGCTGGGTCGTATTGTATTTCTATTTTTAATTTTTTGAGAAATCTCCATACTGTTTTCCATAGTGGCTGCACCAGTTTGGATTCCCACCAACAGTGTATGAGGGTTCCTTTTTCTCCACAACCTCTCCAACATTTGTTATTTTTTGTTTTGGTTATTTTAGCTATTCTAACAGGTGTAAGGTAATGTAGTTTTGATTTGCGTTTTCCTGATGATCATTGATGATAAGCATCTTTTCATGTGCCTATTGGCCATCTGTATATCTTCTTTGGAGAAATATTTGTTCATATCCACTGCCCATTTTTTGATCATGTTGTTTGATTTTTCTGTTGTTGAGTTGTGAGAGTTCTTTATATATTATGGAGGTTAACCCTTTGTTGGATATATAATTTGCAAATATTTTTTCCCAGTTGGTGGGTTGTGTTTTTGTTTCAATCTTGTTTTCCCTTGCCTTGTAGAAGCTCTTTAGTCTAACGAAGTCCCATTTGTTTATTCTTTCTGTTGTTTCCCTTGTCTCAGAAGACATGGTGCCCAAAAAGATCCTTTTAAGACTGATATCAAAGAGTGTACTGCCTATATTTTCTTCCAGAAGTCTTATGGTTTCATGCCTTACCTTTAAGTCTTTGATCCATTTTGAGTTTATTTTTGTTAATGGTAAAATAATGGTCTATTTTCATTCTTTTACTTGTGGCTGTGCAGTTTTCCCAACACCCTTTGTTGAAGAGACTTTCTTTTCTCCATTGTGTGTTCTCAGCTCCTTTGTCAAAGATTAGCTGTCCATAGATGTGTGGTTTTATTTCTGGGCTTTCAATTCTGTTCCATTGATCTACATGCCTGTTTTTGTACCAGTACCATGCTGTTTTGATTACTATGGCTTTGTAGTATATTTTGAAGTCAAGGATTGTGATGCCTCCAGCTTTGTTCTTTGTTCTCAGGATTGCTTTAGCAATTCGGGGTCTTTCATTGCCCCACATGAATTTTAGGATTCTTTGTTCTACTTCTGTGAAGAATGTCATTGGGATTCTGATTGGGATTGCATTGAATCTGTAGATTGCTTTAAGTAGTATGGACATTTTAACTATGTTTATTCTTACAATCCATGTGCATGGAATGTCTTTCCATCTCTTCATGTCATCATCAATTTCTTTCAGGAAAGTCTTGTAGTTTTCATTGTATAGGTCTTTTACTTCCATGGTTAAATTTATTCCAAGATATTTTATTCTTTTCATTGTGATTGTGAATGGTATTGTGTTCTTGAGTTCTCTTTCTGTTAGTTAGCTATTAGAGTATAGAAATGCTACTAATTTATGTAAGTTGATTTTGTACCCTGCAACTTTGCTGCAATTGTTGATTACTTCTAATAGCTTTCTGATGAATTTTTTTTAGGGTTTTATATATATAAGATCGTGTCATCTGCAAACAGTGAGAGTTTCACTTCTTCATTGCCTATTTGGATCCCTCTTATTTCTTTTTACTGCCTAATTGCTCTGGCGAAAACCTCCAGTACTATGTTGAAAAAGAGTGGTGAGAGTGGGCACCCTTGTCTTGTTCCTGTTCTCAAAAGGATGGCTTTCAGTTTTTCCCCATTAAGTATGATGTTGGCTGTGCGTTTGTTATATATGGCCTTTATTATGTTGAGGTACTTCCCTTCTATACCCATTTTATTGAGAGTTTTTATCATAAAGTGATGTTGGATTTTGTCAAATGCTTTCTCTGTGTCTATTGAGATGATCATGTGGTTTTTGTTCCTCATTTTGATAATGTAGTGTGTCATGTTGATTGACTTATGGATGTTGAACCATCCCTGTGTCCCTGGTATAAGTCCCACTTGATCATGGTGTATGGTCTTTTTAATGTATTGCTGTATTCAGTTTGCCAATATTTTGTTGAGGATTTTTGCATCTATGTTTATCAGTAATATTGGACTGTAGTTTTCCTTCTTTGTGTTGTCCTTGTCTGGTTTTGGAATCAGGGTGATGTTGGCCTCATAGAATGTGTTAGGAAGTGCTCCATCTTCCTCGATTTTCTGGAATAGTTTGAGAAGGAAAGGCATTAAATCTTCTTTGAATGTTTGGTAGAATTCTCCAGAGAAGCTGTCTGGTCCTAAACTTTTATTTTTGGGGAGGTTTTTGATTACTGTTTCTATTTCTTTACTTGTGATTGGTCTATTCAGATTCTCTATTTCTTCCTGATTCAGTTTTGGGAGGTTGTAAGAGTCTAAGAATTTATCCATTTCTTCTAGGTTGTCCAATTTGTTGGCAAATAGCTTTTCAACTATTCTCTTATAATCTTTTATATTTCTGTGGTATCCGTTATGATTTCTCCTCTTTAATTTCTGATTTTATTTATTTGAGTCTTCTCTCTTTTTTTCTTAATGAGTCTGGCTAACGGTTTGTCAATTTTGTTTATTTTCTCGAAGAACCAGCTCTTTATTTCATTGATCCTTTCTACTGTCTTTTTTGTTTTTATTTCATTTATTTCTGTGCTAATTTTTATTTTTTCCCTCCTTCTACTGACTTTGGGCTTTGTTTGTTCTTCTTTTTCTAATTCTGTTAGGTGTAGTTTAAGATTGCTTATTTGAAATTTTTCTTGTTTATTGAGGTGAACATGTGTTGTGATGAATTTCCCTTTTAGGACCACTTTTGCTGCATCCCAAATGTGTTGGTATGGCATGTTTTCATTTTCATTTGTCTCCAGATAATATTTGATTTCTCCTTTGATTTCTTCAATGATCCATTGGTCATTCAGTAGCATGTTGTTTAATCTCCACATCTTTGCCCCTTCCCCATCTTTGTTCTTGTAATTGATTTCTAGTTTCATAGCATTATGGTCAGAAAAGGTGGTTGATATTATTTTAATCCTCTTAAATTTCTTGAGGCTCGCTTTGAGGTCCCTTACTGTTATTGTATTATTGTTGATATGTCCTTTTAGTTTTGTTAATAGTTGCTTTATGTACTTTGGTGCTCCTCTGTTGGGTGCATATATATTTATGTGTTATTTCTTCTTAGTGGAGTGTCCCTTTTATCATTATAAACTGCCCCTCCTTGTCTTTCATTACTTGTTTTGCCTTGAAGTCTACTTTGTCTAATATAAGGATGGTGACACCTGCTCTCTTATGTTCACTATTAGCTTGGAGTATCATCTTCCATCCCTTCACTCTGAGTCTGTGTTTGTCTTTGGGGCTGAGGTGTGTTTCCTGGAGGCAGAATATTGTTGGGTCTTGTTCTTTAATCTATCCTGCCATTCTGTGTCTTTTGATTGGAGAATTCAATCCATTTACATTTAGAGTGATTATTGAAATGTGCGGGCCTAATGCTGCCATTTTATTGCTCGTTTTCTGGTTCTCCTGCATTTCGTTTGTTTCCCATCCCATTAATTTCAGACTACCAATTCAGTTAGGTAGTTTTCTGTGTTGGTTTTTTCCTTATTTGTAATTTGTTTCTCTGTTCTAATTATTTGCTTAGTGGTTACCATGTGGTTTGTATAAAACATCTCGTAGATGAGATAGTCCATTTTCTGACAGCCTGTTATTTCCTTAGACTAAGCTTATTCCATCCCTTTCCTCTTCCTCTTCTAGGTTGTTATTGTCACATCTTTTTTTCTTCTTGTGTTGTGAGTTTGTTGTTAAAATGACAAGATTATATTTATTCTTGGTGTTTCCCCTCCCTTTATCTTTAATGTTATACTTAAGCATCTGCTAACCTGTTCTGATGGAGAGCTGCAATTTTCTGATTTGTCTTTCTACTTATCTCCCTTGCTCAGGGTTTTGTAACCCTTTTCCTTTTTTTTTTTTCTTTTTCGAGTATGAGAGCCTTCGTGAGCATTTCTTGTAGTGGGGGGTTCTTGTGGCAATGAACTCCCTTAACTTTTGTTTATCTGGGAAAGTTTTTATTTCTCCATCACATCTGAAGGATATTTTTGCTGAATAGAGTATTCTTGCCTTCAAGTTTTGTCTTTCAGAGTTTTGAATATATCATTCTACTCTCTCCTAGCCTGTAAGGTATCTGCTGAGAAATCTCTTTACAGCCTGTTGGAGTTCCTTTGTAGCTTATTTTCTTCTGCCTTACTGCCCTTAACATTTTCTCTTTGTCATTGATTTTTGCCAGCTTCACTACTGTACACCTATAATCCTTATGTTGCATTTCCTAATTGAGTCAGATATTTCTCAGAAAGTTTCTTCATTTCTTTTTAGTCTTAGTTCTCCCTCCTCCTCTATCTGAAGCCTTTCTATATTCCTGTCCTCCAGACTGCTAATTCTGTCCTCCATATTATCAGCCCTACTGTTCAGGGAGTCCAGGTTTTTCTTAATCTCCTCCACTGTGTTTTTCATCTCCAACATTCCTGATTGGTTCTCCTTTATAGTATCAAGCTCTTTTGTGACACAGCTCCTGAACTCGTTGAGTTGTCTATCTGTATTCTGTTTTTTAATGATAGCTATTTTTGAATTCTTTGTCATTTAGGTTATAGATTTCTGTGTCTTTGGGATTGTTTTCTGGGTACTTGTCATTTTCCTTCTGTTCTGGAGATTTAATATATTTTTTCATACTGCTTGATGGTGTGGATTTGTGCCTCTGCATAGAGATAGAGTTTGGTTCCTGCTTCCACTTGCTGTCACTGGAGGGAAGGGACAGCAGCTGTGTAATCTGTGCTGAACAGGATACCTGTCAGCTGTTCCTGGCTGAGCCTGGGCCCCTCCTTGGGATCACAGTGGCCCCATGGGGTCTCCTGTCAGCTGTGGAAACAATCACACAGCAGCTTCAGGTTGCTGGTGCCTGCTTCCCACAGACCCACCTAGACACACTCCCTCCTTAGGGTCTGCAGTCATGTTATGGGCTTTCACAGCAACCAGGAGCTGGTTCACTCAGACTCACAGTTCTGCCACTGTCTGGTCCTACTGGATCTCACTTGCCCACTCTGGGCTGCTTCAGAGCTATGGGCATCTAATGAAGCCAGTGGTTAGCTTGTCCAGCTGCACCACTTCTGCTCTTAGGTCACCCAGCCTTTGTGCTTGGTAGGTGGGGCCTCTCCACTAGGCCTGACCAGAGACTATCCCTGCGGCCTACATGGAGCTGTGGATTTTCCCACTAGACCAGGGAGCAGTCACACTGGGGCTCTGAAGTGTCATCACTCATTCGCAGGGCCCCACTGGAGCTCATTGCCCCCTCAGGGCTGTAGCAGGGCTGTAGCAGAGCTGTGGGTGTTTAATGCAGCTGGCTGGTAACTTCCCTGGCTGAGCCACTCCTTGCCCAGGGTCTCCCAGCCTTTGTGTTTGATAAGCAGGGCCTCTCCACTAAGGTCACATGCCTGATTTTAAAAGGGTGTAATTCTTTTCTTTTCTTCCCATTGAGAGGAAGGGTCTACGTCCCCTTTCCTTGAATCTAGGTGGGCTTCATGACAATTTATGGATTAAGCATATTTATTAAGTATAGCATCTCTGAATTTTTTCCTAAATACAATATTGCCTTTTCTGAGTGGATTGTCCACTGGTCACAACCGAGGGAAATCTCAGGCAAAAAAAGCTCTTCAGACCTCTCTGGGTGTTGACTCCTTCATCTGAAACTGAGGACACAGAAGAGTTATAAGATGGATGCTAGATCAAACGTGCAATGATTCATTTTCAAAGAATATCATGTAAAATGAATTTTGGAAAATCAAATAGTAGTTTAAATCAAGTATATAAATTATTCTACAACTCTGTTTCAATCCTATTGTAAAATGAATCTACTGTACTGTAAAGAACAGTTCTTTAATTTTATCAACTTGTTTTTCTTTTTATATGCCAGGGCAGAGAATAGTGATGAGTGTAAGCAGCACACTAGGAAAGTAGTCAAGACAAAAACTCAATCACAGGGGAGACATAAGCATCAGAATTTGGCCACAAGGCTAAAAATAGACAATAGCCACGATAACTTTGTTAGCGATTTACTAAAAAAAGTTGTACTGATTCTTACCATGCTCAAAGTTCTGTGTAAGTAGCTGGGGGAGATAGCAGGTCCTGCCACCAGGAGACAGATCAGGACACATCAGCAAGGAAGGAAGAGGGACTAGGCAGTGAAAATTCTTGAGGAAGGATTATGTGTGAGAACAAAAAGAAGCCAGTCTGACTGTAGCACTGTCTCAGGATGAGGCTGGAAAGGTAGGCAGAGGCAAATCATGCAGTCTTCCAGGTCACATTGAAAATGTCGAGTTCTATCTACAAGAAAGGGAAAAGGTTGATGGAATTTTAACAAAGTAGAAGCACAAAAACATATGTGTCTTTTAAAAAGATTCCTCTGGCTTTGTGTGTGAGTCGAGGGAGGAGGAAGAGCATAAGTGCAGAGATACCAGGCGGGAGACCATGGCAGATGGCCAGGTAAGGTAACAGCTAGAGTGCGGCGGGAAGAAGAAATGCAGAGTCACAGTCTTGAGGTTGTGTCTGGAAGTGCTAGCATGATGAAGCTTACATCTCTGCTGCCTGGGATGAGGCTCATTCCTGGCCATCCATGTCAGGACCTAGCCCCAGGAATATGGATAGAAGGAAGCAGAGCCTGGAGACAGGCTCATTGAAGTCTTCTGGATGAGGCACTTTCTTTACAAATGAGGTCCAGGCAGATGACAATGTGTCTTCTCCAAGCCTCACAAGTGGTAACAGACAAAGGTGGGTCAAAAACCTGAATCCAATATGGCGTTCTGCCTACCATAGACTGCTATTGCTCCCATAACCCTTCCCACCTTACCAGATCCTCCTTCATAGAACTGAGATGATGGTTCATGTCCTAGATTCTAGACACACATGGCCAGCTCAACTTATTCCTCCTCCCACTGTATAATTTATTGAGCAGTTGGTAACTTTTTGGTTCTACAGTTAATTTGGGAGAATTACTCCAGAAAACAATTCTACCAAGCCATATTTGGGGTCAGAAAGTTGCTAGGTAAAGCCAAGGCAAATTGTTTTTCTATGTGAGAATGTGACATTTCTCCCCATAGCACTAAGATGCTTTTTATTGCTTTACTAGGCCATACATTGCTGTGAGTGGGCAGACATAGATAAGGGAAAAAAAGGTATCTATTGATTGTTCAGAAAGAAGACTGTAATAACTTTCCCTTCTTTTCTTCTAACTGAGAAACAGAATAGGACATAATGAAACAAAGAATTAGCTGGGAAATAATGTGAAATAAAAAGGGAAAGTTAACTCTGGTGAATTTCTTTCTGAAAAAAAGGAGATTAAATTACATAGAGTACAGCTTTAAAATAAATATGTAGATTTTCTTTCAATATAGAAGCTATTATGGAAGAATTAATTTACTCCTTTTCAAGCTTAATTACTTTAGATAGTATTTGCATATAGGTATATAGTTAGATATTTAGACTAGTGTGGTTTCACACTTTCTCATTCCCAGATGATCATTCCAGATAAAATTTGTCTCTCTTTTTTCAGAATTTCTAAATAAATTGAGCACATTCGTGGAGAAAACACATAATAACTAAATCAATCCTATTGACCAATACAGGCAGTTTGACATTAGAATTGAATTCCAAATAAAGAGATATAAAATGCTTATTTCACTAATTAAGTAAGACTTCTGTTCCAACATCCTGGCAAGTTTATTTAAAGGCTTGCTTCTGTTTATTGTACATGGCAATCATAATAATGCTACACAGAGACATCCATCTCCAGATGTAATGGAAACATTGGGGAATGAGTGTGGATCAATGAGGAGCCAAGAGTCCTGGGCTCCAGTCCTAACTCTGACTTTGGGTGTGTGCAAATTTGGCCAATTACCTTGATCAGGCTGCATCTCATTTCCCTTTGTTAAAAATTAGATGTTTCTTGCCTGTGCGACTTATAATGTAGCAAAGGCCAAGTCAATAGCACATTTCAATTCAAGAGAAAATGTTATTGAAAGTGAGAAGTTCTATAAAGAGGAATTAGTATGTGAGGTATTAGTGTTGAGGGTAAAGGCAAGGTGGGTTTTGAATTTCCTCCTCTAAATTCCATCCTCCCAGTGCATATCCTGATCCCCAAGAAAGGAGATGCAAGGAGAGCAGTAACTATTAGACCGTTGCTCTAATTTCCTATGCAAGTAAAATGATGCTAAAGAGGCCACAACAAAGGCTTTTACCTTAAAAGGAGCAAGAAACGCTGATGTCCAAGCTGGATTTCCAAAAGGGAGAGACACATGAGATCAAATTGCAACTATCTGTTGGCTACCAGAGTGCTCCAAAGAATTTGAGAAGGTTAGTCTATGTTTTATAGACGACCGTAAAGTCTTTGACTGCGTGATCACGAAAAGCTAAGGGCTGTGCTGAAAGAAATGGGTGTGCCCCAGCACTTGGTTGTCCTGATACGTGACCTGTATTGTGGACAAGAAACTGCTATCAGGACAGAATGTGGAGACAGAATGGTTTCCTACAAGCAAAGGTGTCAGACAGGGTGCATTTTATCCCCCTAACTGTTTGATCTGTATGCAGAACATATCATACAAAAAATGGGGCTAGATTCAGATAAAGGAGGAATGAAAACTAGTGGAAGAAATATCAACAATCTAAGTTATGCAGATGACACCATCTTACTGGCAGAAAGCAGTGATGACTGGAAACGACTTCTGGTGAAAGAGAAAGAAGGAAGTTTCAAAGCAGGACTGCGTTAATATCAAGAAGACAAAAATGACTATGGAAGAACTATACAACTTTAACATTGACAATGAAGAAATCGAAATTGTGGAAGATTTTGTCTACCTTGGTTCAGGCATCAATTTAAATGGAGACTGTCACCAAAAGATCAAAAGAAGGCAGAGACTCAGAAGGGTACCATGAAAGAATTCAGAAAGATGAAGTGTAAGGATATGTCACTAAAGACCAAGTCCAAGATTATCCACATCCTTTTCTTCCCGATTACTATGTACAGATGTGAAAGCTGGACAGTGAAGAAGGCTGACAGAGAAAAAATGATTCATTTGAAATATGACGTTGGAGGAAATCTCTGTGGACACCCTGGACTGCCAGAAAGACGAACAACTGGGTCCCAGAGCAAATTAAGCCTGAACTATCGCAGGAGGCAAAAATGATAAAACTGAGGCTGTCCTCCTTTGGGCTGTTCATGAGAAAGCAGGATTCTCTGGAAAAGACAATGATGCTGGAAAAGTAGAAGGCAGCAGGAAAAAAGGAAGACCAAATATGAGATGGATTGACTCCATAAAGGAAGCCATAGGCATGCGTCTACAGGAGCTGCGGAGGGCTGCTGGGGACAGGACATTGTGGACACCCCTCATTCATAGGGTCACCAGGAGTTGGAGCTGACTTGACAGCACATAGCAACAACAAATTCCATCCTTTAGCCTGTTAGTGAGTCCTAGAATGTCAAGTCAAAATGATGGCTTGGGAGTCTAGAGCAGGCACATTTATACTAGGAAGAGTTTTGTGTTGGTTTTAATCAGCATTAAATCCACAGGGTGTTCTGGACGTAGGAAAAACAAATTTGTAGGCATACAGATAGCATTGCTTTATAATTTTTATTAGAAGGCCTCAATGCTAAGGAAAGAGAGCACTGCCTCATTTTCATTCTCTAAAACAATTTTCCTAAAGTGTATTTCATAGAACAATAGTTCTTCAAAATATTCTGTAAGATAAAATGTCCACGATAATAAGTTTAAGATATTCAGAAACTCTGATGGTATTTTAAATGCTCTGAGGTATCCTGTGATATATTCT